>NC_088413.1:80894552-81194552 GCF_034236695.1 Oncorhynchus nerka | reverse complement strand
GCAGTAGGTGGCATAGTTTAAAGTGGCTAGTGATACATGTATTACATAAAGATGCAGTAGATGGTATAGTTTAAAGTGGCTAGTGATACATGTATTACATAAAGATGGCAAGATGCAGTAGATGGTATAGTTTAAAGTGGCTAGTGATACATGTATTACATAAAGATGGCAAGATGCAGTAGGTGGCATAGTTTAAAGTGGCTAGTGATACATGTATTACATAAAGATGCAAGATGCAGTAGGTATAGTTTAAAGTGGCTAGTGATACATGTATTACATAAAGATGGCAAGATGCAGTAGGTGGCATAGTTTAAAGTGGCTAGTGATACATGTATTACATAAAGATGCAGTAGGTGGTATAGTTTAAAGTGGCTAGTGATACATGTATTACATAAAGATGGCAAGATGCAGTAGGTGGCATAGTTTAAAGTGGCTATGATACATGTATTACATAAAGATAGGTGGCATAGTTTAAAGTGGCTAGTGATACATGTATTACATAAAGATGGCAAGATGCAGTAGGTGGCATAGTTTAAAGTGGCTAGTGATACATGTATTACATAAAGATGGCAAGATGCAGTAGGTGGCATAGTTTAAAGTGGCTAGTGATACATGTATTACATAAAGATGGCAAGATGCAGTAGGTGGCATAGTTTAAAGTGGCTAGTGATACATGTATTACATAAAGATGGCAAGATGCAGTAGGTGGCATAGTTTAAAGTGGCTAGTGATACATGTATTACATAAAGATGGCAGATGCAGTAGGTGGCATAGTTTAAAGTGGCTAGTGATACATGTATTACATAAAGATGCAGTAGATGGTATAGTTTAAAGTGGCTAGTGATACATGTATTACATAAAGATGGCAAGATGCAGTAGGTGGCATAGTTTAAAGTGGCTAGTGATACATGTATTACATAAAGATGGCAAGATGCAGTAGGTGGCATAGTTTAAAGTAGTGATACATGTATTACATAAAGATGCAGTAGATGGCATAGTTTAAAGTGGCTAGTGATACATGTAACATAAAGATGGCAAGATGCAGTAGGTGGTATAGTTTAAAGTGGCTAGTGATACATGTATTACATAAAGATGGCAAGATGCAGTAGATGGTATAGTTTAAAGTGGCTAGTGATACATGTATTAAAAAGATGGCAAGATGATAGGTGGTATAGTTTAAAGTGGCTAGTGATACATGTATTACATAAAGATGGCAAGATGCAGTAGGTGGCATAGTTTAAAGTGGCTAGTGATACATGTATTACATAAAGATGCAGCAGGTGGTATAGTTTAAAGTGGCTAGTGATACATGTATTACATAAAGATGGCAAGATACAGTAGGTGGCATAGTTTAAAGTGGCTAGTGATACATGTATTACATAAAGATGGCAAGATGCAGTAGGTGGCATAGTTTAAAGTGGCTAGTGATACATGTATTACATAAAGATGCAGTAGGTGGCATAGTTTAAAGTGGCTAGTGATACATGTATTACATAAAGATGCAGTAGATGGTATAGTTTAAAGTGGCTAGTGATACATGTATTACATAAAGATGCAGTAGGTGGTATAGTTTAAAGATGTGATACATGTATTACATAAAGATGCAGTAGGTGGTATAGTTTAAAGTGGCTAGTGATACATGTATTACATAAAGATGGCAAGATGCAGTAGGTGGTATAGTTTAAAGTGGCTAGTGATACATGTATTACATAAAGATGGCAAGATGCAGTAGGTGGCATAGTTTAAAGTGGCTAGTGATACATGTATTACATAAAGATGGCAAGATGCAGTAGGTGGCATAGTTTAAAGTGGCTAGTGATACATGTATTACATAAAGATGCAGTAGGTGGTATAGTTTAAAGTGGCTAGTGATACATGTATTACATAAAGATGGCAAGATGCAGTAGGTGGTATAGTTTAAAGTGGCTAGTGATACATGTATTACATAAAGATGGCAAGATGCAGTAGGTGGCATAGTTTAAAGTGGCTAGTGATACATGTATTACATAAAGATGCAGTAGGTGGCAAGATGCAGTAGATGGCATAGTTTAAAGTGGCTAGTGATACATGTATTACATAAAGATGGCAAGATGCAGTAGGTGGCATAGTTTAAAGTGGCTAGTGATACATGTATTACATAAAGATGCAGTAGGTGGTATAGTTTAAAGTGGCTAGTGATACATGTATTACATAAAGATGCAGTAGGTGGCATAGTTTAAAGTGGCTAGTGATACATGTATTACATAAAGATGGCAAGATGCAGTAGGTGGCATAGTTTAAAGTGGCTAGTGATACATGTATTACATAAAGATGGCAAGATGCAGTAGGTGGCATAGTTTAAAGTGGCTAGTGATACATGTATTACATAAAGATGGCAAGATGCAGTAGGTGGCATAGTTTAAAGTGGCTAGTGATACATGTATTACATAAAGATGCAGTAGGTGGCATAGTTTAAAGTGGCTAGTGATACATGTATTACATAAAGATGGCAAGATGCAGTAGGTGGCATAGTTTAAAGTGGCTAGTGATACATGTATTACATAAAGATGCAAGATGCAGTAGGTGGTATAGTTTAAAGTGGCTAGTGATACATGTATTACATAAAGATGCAGTAGATGGTATAGTTTAAAGTGGCTAGTGATACATGTATTACATAAAGATGCAGTAGATGGTATAGTTTAAAGTGGCTAGTGATACATGTATTACATAAAGATGCAGTAGATGGCATAGTTTAAAGTGGCTAGTGATACATGTATTACATAAAGATGGCAAGATGCAGTAGATGGCATAGTTTAAAGTGGCTAGTGATACATGTATTACATAAAGATGGCAAGATGCAGTAGGTGGCATAGTTTAAAGTGGCTAGTGATACATGTATTACATAAAGATGGCAAGATGCAGTAGATGGTATAGTTTAAAGTGGCTAGTGATACATGTATTACATAAAGATGGCAAGATGCAGTAGGTGGTATAGTTTAAAGTGGCTAGTGATACATGTATTACATAAAGATGCAGTAGGTGGCATAGTTTAAAGTGGCTAGTGATACATGTATTACATAAAGATGCAGTAGATGGCATAGTTTAAAGTGGCTAGTGATACATGTATTACATAAAGATGGCAAGATGCAGTAGGTGGCATAGTTTAAAGTGGCTAGTGATACATGTATTACATAAAGATGGCAAGATGCAGTAGGTGGCATAGTTTAAAGTGGCTAGTGATACATGTATTACATAAAGATGGCAAGATGCAGTAGGTGGCATAGTTTAAAGTGGCTAGTGATACATGTATTACATAAAGATGCAGTAGATGGCATAGTTTAAAGTGGCTAGTGATACATGTATTACATAAAGATGGCAAGATGCAGTAGATGGCATAGTTTAAAGTGGCTAGTGATACATGTATTACATAAAGATGGCAAGATGCAGTAGGTGGCATAGTTTAAAGTGGCTAGTGATACATGTATTACATAAAGATGGCAAGATGCAGTAGGTGGCATAGTTTAAAGTGGCTAGTGATACATGTATTACATAAAGATGGCAAGATGCAGTAGGTGGCATAGTTTAAAGTGGCTAGTGATACATGTATTACATAAAGATGGCAAGATGCAGTAGGTGGCATAGTTTAAAGTGGCTAGTGATACATGTATTACATAAAGATGGCAAGATGCAGTAGATGGTATAGTTTAAAGTGGCTAGTGATACATGTATTACATAAAGATGGCAAGATGCAGTAGGTGGCATAGTTTAAAGTGGCTAGTGATACATGTATTACATAAAGATGCAGTAGATGGTATAGTTTAAAGTGGCTAGTGATACATGTATTACATAAAGATGGCAAGATGCAGTAGGTGGCATAGTTTAAAGTGGCTAGTGATACATGTATTACATAAAGATGGCAAGATGCAGTAGATGGTATAGTTTAAAGTGGCTAGTGATACATGTATTACATAAAGATGGCAAGATGCAGTAGGTGGCATAGTTTAAAGTGGCTAGTGATACATGTATTACATAAAGATGCAGTAGGTGGTATAGTTTAAAGTGGCTAGTGATACATGTATTACATAAAGATGCAGTAGATGGTATAGTTTAAAGTGGCTAGTGATACATGTATTACATAAAGATGCAGTAGGTGGTATAGTTTAAAGTGGCTAGTGATACATGTATTACATAAAGATGGCAAGATGCAGTAGGTGGCATAGTTTAAAGTGGCTAGTGATACATGTATTACATAAAGATGGCAAGATGCAGTAGATGGCATAGTTTAAAGTGGCTAGTGATACATGTATTACATAAAGATGGCAAGATGCAGTAGGTGGCATAGTTTAAAGTGGCTAGTGATACATGTATTACATAAAGATGCAGTAGGTGGCATAGTTTAAAGTGGCTAGTGATACATGTATTACATAAAGATGGCAAGATACAGTAGGTGGCATAGTTTAAAGTGGCTAGTGATACATGTATTACATAAAGATGGCAAGATGCAGTAGGTGGCATAGTTTAAAGTGGCTAGTGATACATGTATTACATAAAGATGGCAAGATGCAGTAGGTGGTATAGTTTAAAGTGGCTAGTGATACATGTATTACATAAAGATGCAGTAGATGGTATAGTTTAAAGCAAGATACATGCAGATAGGTGGCATAGTTTAAAGTGGCTAGTGATACATGTATTACATAAAGATGCAGTAGGTGGTATAGTTTAAAGTGGCTAGTGATACATGTATTACATAAAGATGGCAAGATGCAGTAGGTGGCATAGTTTAAAGTGGCTAGTGATACATGTATTACATAAAGATGGCAAAAGATGCAGTAGGTGGCATAGTTTAAAGTGGCTAGTGATACATGTATTACATAAAGATGGCAAGATGCAGTAGATGGTATAGTTTAAAGTGGCTAGTGATACATGTATTACATAAAGATGGCAAGATAGATGGCATAGTTTAAAGTGGCTAGTGATACATGTATTACATAAAGATGCAGTAGGTGGCATAGTTTAAAGTGGCTAGTGATACATGTATTACATAAAGATGGCAAGATGCAGGTGGCATAGTTTAAAGTGGCTAGTGATACATGTATTACATAAAGATGCAGTAGATGGCATAGTTTAAAGTGGCTATGATACATGTATTAGAAAGATGCAGTAGATGGCATAGTTTAAAGTGGCTAGTGATACATGTATTACATAAAGATGAAGATAGATGGTATAGTTTAAAGTGGCTAGTGATACATGTATTACATAAAGATGGCAAGATGCAGTAGGTGGCATAGTTTAAAGTGGCTAGTGATACATGTATTACATAAAGATGGCAAGATGCAGTAGATGGTAGTTTAAAGTGGCTAGTGATACATGTATTACATAAAGATGGCAAGATGATGGTGGCATAGTTTAAAGTGGCTAGTGATACATGTATTACATAAAGATGCAGTAGGTGGCATAGTTTAAAGTGGCTAGTGATACATGTATTACATAAAGATGCAGCAGGTGGCATAGTTTAAAGTGGCTAGTGATACATGTATTACATAAAGATGGCAAGATGCAGTAGGTGGCATAGTTTAAAGTGGCTAGTGATACATGTATTACATAAAGATGGCAAGATGCAGTAGGTGGCATAGTTTAAAGTGGCTAGTGATACATGTATTACATAAAGATGGCAAGATGCAGTAGGTGGCATAGTTTAAAGTGGCTAGTGATACATGTATTACATAAAGATGCAGTAGGTGGTATAGTTTAAAGTGGCTAGTGATACATGTATTACATAAAGATGGCAAGATGCAGTAGGTGGCATAGTTTAAAGTGGCTAGTGATACATGTATTACATAAAGATGGCAAGATGCAGTAGATGGTATAGTTTAAAGTGGCTAGTGATACATGTATTACATAAAGATGGCAAGATGCAGTAGGTAGCATAGTTTAAAGTGGCTAGTGATACATGTATTACAATAAAGATGCAGTAGCTGGCATAGTTTAAAGTGGCTAGTGATACATGTATTACATAAAGATGGCAAGATGCAGTAGGTGGCATAGTTTAAAGTGGCTAGTGATACATGTATTACATAAAGATGGCAAGATGCAGTAGGTGGCATAGTTTAAAGTGGCTAGTGATACATGTATTACATAAAGGCTAGTGATACATGTATTACATAAAGATGGCAAGATGCAGTAGGTGGCATAGTTTAAAGTGGCTAGTGATACATGTATTACATAAAGATGGCAAGATGCAGTAGGTGGCATAGTTTAAAGTGGCTAGTGATACATTTTTTTTTACATGTATGGCAGCAGCCACTCAATGTTAGTGATGGCTGTTTAACAGTCTTGAGTCTTGGCTGTTTAACAGGCCTTGAGATAAAAGCTGTTTTTCAGTCTCTCGGTCCCTGCTTTGATGCACCTGTACTGACCTCGCCTTCTGGATGATAGCGGGGTGAACAGGCAGTGGCTCGGGTTTGTTGTTGTCCTTGATGATCTTTATTGCCTTACTGTGACATCGGGTGGTGTAGGTGTCCTGGAGGGCAGGTAGTTTGCCCCCGGTGATGCGTTGTGCAGACCTCACTACCCTCTGGAGAGCCTTACGGTTGTGGGCGGAGCAGCTGCCGTACCAGGCGGTGATACAGCCCGACAGGATGCTCTCGATTGTGCATCTGTAAAAGTTTGTGAGTGCTTTTGGTGACAAGCCAAATTTCTTCAGCCTCCTGAGGTTGAAGAGGTGCTGCTGCGCCTTCTTCACCACGCTGTCTGTGTGGGTGGACCAATTCAGTTTGTCCGTGATGTGTACGCCGAGGAACTTCCTGGTAATCTGTCTGGCCCTGCGGCCTTGTGAATATTAAACTGTTTAAAAGTCTTACTCAGAGAGCGTGATCACACAGTCGTCCGGAACAACTGGTGCTCTCATACATGGTTCAGCGTTTCTTGCCTCGAAGTGAGCATAGAGGGCCTTTAACTCGTCTGGTAGGATCGCATCACTGGGAAGCTTGTTTGCCTTTGTAATCTCTGATAGTTCGTAAACCCAACATCCGACGAGCGTCAGAGCCGGTGTAGTAAGATCTTAATCCTGTATTGGTGCTTTGCCTGTTTAATAGTTCGTCATAGCAGGATTTCTTAGAAGCGTCCGGATTAGTGTCCTGCTCCTTGAGAGCGGCAGCTCTAACCTTTAACTCAGTGCGGATGTTGCCTGTAATCTATGGCTTCTGGTTGGGATATGTACGTACGGTCACTGTGGGGTTACTGATGTGGTAAACTCCTCAATGCCATCAGATGAATCCCGTTACATATTCCAGTCTGAGCTAGTGAAACAGTCCTGTAGTTTAGCATCCCCTACATCTGACCACTTCCGTATTGAGTGGGTCAATGGTACTTCCTGTTAGAGTTTTTGCTTGTGAGCAGGAATCATGAGGATAGAGTTATGGTCAGATTTTCCAAATGAAGAGGTTTGTATGTATTTCTGTGTGTGGAGTAAAGGTGATTTTACTGCTTTTTTGCCTCTAGTTGCAGACATGCGGTAAGATGGATTTCAGTTTTCCTGCATTAAAACCACAGAGGAGCTTCAGGATAAGCATTTTCTTGTTTGCTTCTGCACCTATACAGCTTGTTGAGTGCGGTCTTAGTTTGTGGTGGTAAAAATATAGATGAACTCTCTTGGTAAATAGTCGACAGCTTCTCATGAGGTATTCAAACGCAGGCAAAACCTTAAGACTTCCTTAATACTCATTGAAGTAAATCTCTTAATCCAAACAGACGTTAGTGATCGAGGTTCTGATGTCCGGAAAGCTCTTTTCGGTTCTTTTCGGAAAAGATGGCGGAAACATTATGTACAAGAACAGATCAGCGTAAAATAGCAGAATTGGTCAGGAGCCTGTAAAACAACTGTCCCTTCACAACACTTGACTTTTTTTCCACTTTTTCTGAATTTAAAATTCATTAAATTTAGATTTCTTTTGGTCACTGGCCTACTACACACAATAACCCATAATGTTAAAGTGGAATTATATATTTGACAGAATATTTACAAATTCGTTAAAAATGAAAAGCTGAATTGTATCGAATCAATAAGTATTCAACCCCATTTGTTATGGCCTAAATAAGTTCAGGAGTAAAAAAAAAAAAAAAAAAAGCTAAAACATGTCACATAAATTGCATGGACAATGTGTACAATAATAGTGGTCAACGTGATGGTTGAATGACTACCTCATACAATTATCTGTAGGGTCCCATCAGTCCAGCAGTGAATTTCAAACACAGACTCAACCACAAAGACCAGGGAGGGTTTTCCAATGCCTCGCAAAGAAGGGAACCGAGATGGGTAAAACATCAAAAAGCAGACAATGAATATCCCTTTGAGCATGGTGAAGTTATTAATACACTTTGGATGGTGTATCAATACACCCAATCACTACAACGATACAGGCGTCCTTCCTAACTCAGTTGCCAGAGAGGAAGGAAACCGCTCAGGGATTTCACCATGAGGCCAATGGTGACTTTAAAACAGTTACAGAGTCCCCTCTAACTAATGTGTTCTCAGTCAACTTACCTGGTAAAAAATGGGTTAAAAAACGATATTAAAAATATATAATAATAGGTGTGACAGAAAACTGAGGATGGATCAACATTGTATTTACTCCACAACACTAACCTCACTGACTGAGTGAACAGAAGGAAGTGTGGCCAGAATAAAAATATTCCAAAACATGCATCCTGTTTGCAACGAGTCACTAAAGGAAAACTGCAAAAAATGTGTCAAAGCAATTCACTTTTTGTCCTGAATACAATGTGCTATGTTGGGGGAATTTCAATACAACACATTACTGAGAAACACTCTCCATATTTTTCAAGCATAGTGGTGGCTGCATCATGTTATGGGTATGCTTGTAATCGATAAGGACTGGACAGTTTTTCAGGATAAAAAAGAAACAGAATGGAGCTAAGTATAGGTTAAATCTTAGAGGAAAACCTGGTTCAGTTTGCTTTCCACCAGACACTGAGATGAATTCACTTTTCAGCAGGACAATAACCTAAAACACAAGGCCAAATTTACACTGAAGTTGCTTACCAAGAAGACAGTGAATGTTCCTGAGTGGCCGAGTTACAGTTTTGTCTTAAATCTACGGCAAGACATGTGTGTGTGTGCGTGTGTGTGTGTGTGTGCGTGTGTGTGTGTGTGTCTGTGAGTGTGTGTAGGTCTGTGAGTGTGTGTGTGTGTGTGTGTGTGTGTAGGTCTGTGTGTGATTGAGTGTGTGTGTAGGTCTGTGTGTGATTGAGTGTGTGTGTAGGCCTGTGTGTGTTAGTCAGGGCTAGAGAGAAATGCCAACCCGCTCAGGGATATAGGTTATGGCTCTACACTGAGTTAAAATTACATATTGACACTTGTAAAGTCTTAGGGGTGCTCACGTTGATATCTTCTGTAAGGGCTCACGTTGATATCTTCTGTAAGGGCTCACGTTGATATCTTCTGTAAGGGCTCACGTTGATATCTTCTGTAAGGGCTCACGTTGATATCTTCTGTAAGGGCTCACGTTGATATCTTCTGTAAGGGCTCACGTTGATATCTTCTGTAGGGGCTCACGTTGATATCTTCTGTAAGGGCTCACGTTGATATCTTCTGTAAGGGCTCACGTTGATATCTTCTGTAAGGGCTCACGTTGATATCTTCTGTAAGGGCTCACGTTGATATCTTCTGTAAGGGCTCACGTTGATATCTTCTGTAAGGGCTCACGTTGATATCTTCTGTAAGGGCTCACGTTGATATCTTCTGTAAGGGCTCACGTTGATATCTTCTGTAAGGGCTCACGTTGATATCTTCTGTAAGGGCTCACGTTGATATCTTCTGTAAGGGCTCACGTTGATATCTTCTGTAAGGGCTCACCGTTGATATCTTCTGTAAGGGCTCACCGTTGATATCTTCTGTAAGGGCTCACGTTGATATCTTCTGTAAGGGCTCACGTTGATATCTTCTGTAAGGGCTCACGTTGATATCTTCTGTAAGGGCTCACGTTGATATCTTCTGTAAGGGCTCACGTTGATATCTTCTGTAAGGGCTCACGTTGATATCTTCTGTAAGGGCTCACGTTGATATTTTCTGTAAGGGCTCACGTTAATATCTTCTGTAAGGGTTCACGTTGATATCTTCTGTAAGGGCTCACGTTGATATCTTCTGTAAGGTCCCTGTTAACAACACTGTTAACAATCAATGGCAAGAGGCGGGGAAGCTAAGAATCCTAGGATTACTCTACACTGACGACCTGAACTACAAAACTAAACAAATGAAGAAATGCTGGGAAGCTGCAATGGAAGGAGGAGAGGGATTGTAGGGGGGAGGGGACTTCCCCACTGAGGCCCATTCTGAAAACAGGGTCAGTTTTGTGGAACATTTAAAGTTGTAAACACAACTCAAGTGGAACATTTCAATCGTATGAAGGAGACATGAGAGCCAAGGCCAAAGGAGAAATGAGATCCAAGGAGGCATGAGATCCAAGGAGAGATGAGAGCCAAGGAGAAAGGGAGAGATGAGAGCCAAGGAGAGATGGAGAGATGAGAGCCAAGGAGAGATGGAGAGATGAGAGCCAAGGAGAGATGGAGAGATTAGAGCTAAGGAGAGATGTAGAGATGAGAGCTAAGGGTAAAAGGAGAGATGGAGAGGTGAGAGCCAAGGAGAAAAGGAGAGATGGAGAGGTGAGAGCCAAGGAGAAAAGGAGAGATGGAGAGATGAGAGCCAAGGAGAAAAGGAGAGATGGAGAGATGAGAGCCAAGGAGAAAAGGAGAGATGAGAGCCAAGGAGAAAAGGAGAGATGAGAGCCAAGGAGAAAAGGAGAGATGAGAGCCAAGGAGGAAAGGGGAGATGAGAGCCAAGGAGAAAAGGGGAGATGAGAGCCAAGGAGAAAAGGAGAGATGGAGAGATGAGAGCCAAGGAGAAAAGGAGAGATGAGAGCCAAGGAGAAAAGGAGAGATGGAGAGATGAGAGCCAATGAGAAAAGGAGAGATTGAGAGATGAGAGCCAAGGAGAAAGGAGAGATGGAGAGATGAGAACCAAGGAGAAAAGGAGAAATGGAGAGATGAGAGCCAAGCGGAAAAGGAGAGATGAGAGCCAAGGGGAAAAGGAGAGATAAGAGCCAAGGAGAAAAGGAGAGATGGAGAGATGAGAGCCAAGGAGAGATGGAGAGATGAGAGCCAAGTAGAAAAGGAGAGATGAGAGCCAAGGAGAAAAGGAGAGATGGAGAGATGAGAGCCAAGGGAAAAGGAGAGATGGAGAGATGAGAGCCAAGGAGAAAAGGAGAGATGGAGAGATGAGAGCCAAGGAGAAAAGGAGAGATGAGAGCCAAGGAGAAAAGGAGAGATGAGAGCCAAGGAGAAAAGGAGAGATGAGAGCCAAGGAGGAAAGGGGAGATGAGAGCCAAGGAGAAAAGGGGAGATGAGAGCCAAGGAGAAAAGGAGAGATGGAGAGATGAGAGCCAAGCGGAAAAGGAGAGATGAGAGCCAAGGGGAAAAGGAGAGATAAGAGCCAAGGAGAAAAGGAGAGATGGAGAGATGAGAGCCAAGGAGAGATGGAGAGATGAGAGCCAAGTAGAAAAGGAGAGATGAGAGCCAAGGAGAAAAGGAGAGATGGAGAGATGAGAGCCAAGGGGAAAAGGAGAGATGAGAGCCAAGGAGAAAAGGAGAGATGGAGAGATGAGAGCAGAGGGGAAAAGGAGAGATAAGAGCCAAGGAGAAAAGGAGAGATGGAGAGATGAGAGCCAAGGAAAGATGGAGAGATGAGAGCCAAGTAGAAAAGGAGAGATGAGAGCCAAGTAGAAAAGGAGAGATGAGAGCCAAGGAGAAAAGGAGAGATGAGAGCCAAGGAGAAAAGGAGAGATGGAGAGATGAAAGCCAAGGAGAGATGGAGAGATGAGAGCCAAGGAGAAAAGGAGAGATGAGAGCCAAGGAGATATAGAGAGAGGAGAGCCAATGGGAAAAGGAGAGATGAGAGCCAAGGAGAAAAGGAGAGATGGAAAGGTGAGAGCCAATGAGAAAAGGAGAGATGGAGAGATGAGAGCCAAGTAGAAAAGGACAGATGAGAGCCAAGGAGAAAGGAGAGATAAGAACCAAGGGGCGATGGAGAGATGAGAGCCAAGGAGATATGGAGAGATGAGAGCCAAGGAGAAAAGGAGAGATGGAGATGTGAGAGCCAAGGGGAAAAGGAGAGATGGAGAGATGAGAGCCAAGGAGAAAGGAGAGATGAGAGCCAAGGGGAAAGGAGAGATGACAGCCAAGGAGGAAAGGAGAGATGAGAGCCAATGAGAAAAGGAGAGATGGAGAGAGCCAATGAGAAAATGAGAGATGAGAGCCAAGGAGAAAAGGAGAGATGAGAGCCAAGGAGAAAAGGAGAGATGGAGAGATGAGAGCCAAGGAGAAAGGAGAGATGGAGAGATGAGAGCCAAGTAGAAAAGGACAAATGAGAGCCAAGGAGAAAAGGAGAGATGGAGAGATGAAAGCCAAGGAGAGATGGAGAGATGAGAGCCAAGGGGAAAGGAGAGATGGGAGCCAATGAGGAAAGGAGAGATGAGAGCCAATGAGAAAAGGAGAGATGGAGAGAGCCAATGAGAAAAGGAGAGATGAGAGCCAAGGAGAAAGGAGAGATGGAGAGGTGAGAGCCAATGAGAAAAGGAGAGATGAGAGCCAAGTAGAAAAGGACAGATGAGAGCCAAGGAGAAAAGGAGAGATGGAGAGATGAAAGCCAAGGAGAGATGGAGAGATGAGAGCCAAGGGTAAAAGGAGATATGTAGAGGTGAGAGCCAATGAGAAAAGGAGAGATGGAGAGATGAGAGCCAAGGAGAAAAGGAGAGATGGAGAGATGAGAGCCAAGGAGAAAAGGAGAGATGAGAGCCAAGGAGAGATGGAGAGAGGAGAGCCAACGGGAAAAGGAGATATGAGAGCCAAGGAGAAAAGGAGAGATGGAAAGGTGAGAGCCAATGAGAAAAGGAGAGATGGAGAGATGAGAGCCAAGTAGAAAAGGACAGATGAGAGCCAAGGAGAAAGGAGAGATAAGAACCAAGGGGCGATGGAGAGATGAGAGCCAAGGAGATATGGAGAGATGAGAGCGAAGGAGAAAAGGAGAGATGGAGATGTGAGAGCCAAGGGGAAAAGGAGAGATGGAGAGATGAGAGCCAAGGAGAAAGGAGAGATGAGAGCCAAGGGGAAAGGAGAGATGACAGCCAAGGAGGAAAGGAGAGATGACAGCCAAGGAGGAAAGGAGAGATGGAGAGAGCCAATGAGAAAATGAGAGATGAGAGCCAAGGAGAAAAGGAGAGATGAGAGCCAAGGAGAAAAGGAGAGATGGAGAGATGAGAGCCAAGGGGAAAATGAGAGATGAGAGCCAAGGAGAAAAGGAGAGATGGAGAGATGAGAGCCAAGGAGAGATGGAGAGATGAGAGCCAAGGGGAAAAGAGAGATGAGAGCTAAGGAGGAAAGGAGAGATGAGAGCCAAGGAGAAAAGGAGAGATGGAGAGAGCCAATGAGAAAAGGAGAGATGAGAGCCAAGGAGAAAAGGAGAGATGAGAGCCAATGAGAAAAGGAGAGATGGAGAGAGCCAATGAGAAAAGGAGAGATGAGAGCCAAGGAGAAAAGGAGAGGTGAGAGCCAAGAAGAAAAGGAGAGATGGAGAGGTGAGAGCCAATGAGAAAAGGAGAGATGGAGAGATGAGAGCCAAGGAGAAAAGGAGAGATGGAAAGATAAGAGCCAAGGAGATATGGAGAGATGGAGAGATGAGCGCCAAGGAGGAAAGGGGAGATGAGAGCCAAGGACAAAAGGGGAGATGAGAGCCAAGGAGAAAATGAGAGATGGAGAGATGAGAGCCAAGGAGAAAAGGAGAGATGAGAGCCAAGGAGAAAAGGAGAGATGGAGAGATGAGAGCCAATGAGAAAAGGAGAGATGGAGAGATGAGAGCCAAGGAGAAAGGAGAGATGGAGAGATGAGAAGCAAGGGGAAAAGGAGAGATAAGAGCCAAGGAGAAAAGGAGAGATGGAGAGATGAGAGCCAAGGAGAGATGGAGAGATGAGAGCCAAGGAGAGATGGAGAGATGAGAGCCAAGTAGAAAAGGAGAGATGAGAGCCAAGTAGAAAAGGAGAGATGAGAGCCAAGGAGAAAAGGAGAGATGGAGATGTGAGAGCCAAGGGGAAAAGGAGAGATGGAGAGATGAGAGCCAAGGAGAAAGGAGAGATGAGAGCCAAGGGGAAAGGAGAGATGGGAGCCAAGGAGGAAAGGAGAGATGAGAGCCAATGAGAAAAGGAGAAATGGAGAGATGAGAGCCAAGGAGAAAAGGAGAGATGGAGAGCCAAGGAGAAAAGGAGAGATGGAGAGATGAGAGCCAAGGGGAAAAGGAGAGATGAGAGCCAAGGAGAGATGGAGAGATGAGAGCCAAGGAGAAAAGGAGAGATGAGAGCCAAGGAGATATGGAGAGAGGAGAGCCAACGGGAAAAGGAGAGATGAGAGCCAAGGAGAAAAGGAGAGATGGAGAGGTCAGCGCCAATGAGAAAAGGAGAGATGGAGAGATGAGAGCCAAGTAGAAAAGGACAGATGAGAGCCAAGGAGAAAAGGAGAGATAAGAGCCAAGGGGAGATGGAGAGATGAGAGCCAAGGAGATATGGAGAGATGAGAGCCAAGGAGAAAAGGAGAGATGGAGATGTGAGAGCCAAGGGGAAAAGGAGAGATGGAGAGATGAGAGCCAAGGAGAAAGGAGAGATGAGAGCCAAGGGGAAAGGAGAGATGAGAGCCAAGGAGGAAAGGAGAGATGAGAGCCAATGAGAAAAGGAGAGATGGAGAGAGCCAATGAGAAAATGAGAGATGAGAGCCAAGGAGAAAAGGAGAGATGAGAGCCAAGGAGAAAAGGAGAGATGAGAGCTAAGGAGAAAAGGAGAGATGAGAGCCAAGGAGAAAAGGAGAGATGAGAGCTAAGGAGAAAAGGAGAGATGAGAGCCAAGGAGAAAAGGAGAGATGAGAGCTAAGGAGAAAAGGAGAGATGAGAGCCAAGGAGAGATGAGAGATGAGAGCCAAGGGGAAAAGGAGAGATGAGAGCCAAGGAGAGATGGAGAGATGAGAGCCAAGGGAGAAAGGAGAGATGAGAGCCAAGGAGAAAAGGAGAGATGAGAGATGAGAGCCAAGTAGAAAAGGAGAGATGAGAGCCAAGGAGAGATGAGAGATGAGAGCCAAGGGGAAAAGGAGAGATGAGAGCCAAGGAAAAAGGAGAGATGGAGAGATGAGAGCCAAGGGGAAAAGGAGAGATGAGAGCCAAGGAAAGATGGAGAGATGAGAGCCAAGGGGAAAAGGAGAGGTGAGAGCCAAGGAGAGATGGAGAGATGAGAGCCAAGGGGAAAAGGAGAGGTGAGAGCCAAGGAGAATTGGAGAGATGAGAGCCAAGGAGAAAAGGAGAGATGGAGCGATGAGAGCCAAGGAGAAAAGGAGAGATGAGAGCCAAGGAGAAAAGGAGAGATGAGAGCCAAGGAGAAAAGGAGAGATGAGAGCCAAGGAGAAAAGGAGAGATGAGAGCCAAGGAGAAAAGGATAGATGGAGATGTGAGAGCCAAGGGGAAAAAGAGAGATGAGAGCCAAGGAGAAAAGGAGAGATGAGGAGATGAGAGCCAAGGAGAAAAGGAGAGATGGAGAGGTGAGAGCCAAGGAGAAAAGGACAGATGAGAGCTAAGGGGAAAAGGAGAGATGGAGAGATGAGAAGAAAGTAGAAAAGGAGAGATGAGAGCCAATGAGATATGGAGAGATGAGAGCCAAGGAGATATGGAGAGATGAGAGCCAAGGAGAAAAGGAGAGATGAGAGCCAAGGAGAAAAGGAGAGATGAGAGCTAAGGAGGAAAGGAGAGATGGAGAGATGAGAGCCAAGGAGAAAAGGAGAGATGAGAGCCAAGGAGAGATGGAGAGATGAGAGCCAAGGAGAAAAGGAGAGATGAGAGCCAAGGAGAGATGGAGAGATGAGAGCCAAGGAGAAAAGGAGAGATGAGAGCCAAGGGGAGATGGAGAGATGAGAGCCAAGGAGAGATGGAGAGATGAGAGCCAAGGAGAAAAGGAGAGATGAGAGCTAAGGAGAAAAGGAGAGATGAGAGCCAAGTAGAGATGGAGAGATGAGAGCCAAGGAGAGATGGAGAGATGAGAGCCAAGGAGAGATGGAGAGATGAGAGCCAAGGGGAGATGGAGAGATGAGAGCCAAGGAGAAAAGGAGAGATGAGAGCTAAGGAGAAAAGGAGAGATGAGAGATGAGAGCCAAGTAGAGATGGAGAGATGAGAGCCAAGGAGAGATGGAGAGATGAGAGCCAAGAAGAGATGGAGAGATGAGAGCCAAGGGAAGATGGAGAGATGAGAGCCAAGGAGAGATGAGAGCCAAGGAGAGATGGAGAGATGAGAGGCAAGGAGAGATGGAGAGATGAGAGCCAAGGGAGAAAGGAGAGATGAGAGCCAAGGAGAAAAGGAGAGATGAGAGCTAAGGAGGAAAGGAGAGATGGAGAGATGAGAGCCAAGGAGAAAGGAGAGATGAGAGCCATGCAGAAAAGGAGAGATGAGAGCCAAGGGGAAAAGGAGAGATGAGAGCCAAGGAGAGATGGAGAGATGAGAGCCAAGGAGAAAAGGAGAGATGAGAGCCAAGGAGAGATGGAGAGATGAGAGCCAAGGAGAAAAGGAGAGATGAGAGCCAAGGAGAGATGGAGAGATGAGAGCCAAGGAGAAAAGGAGAGATGAGAGCCAAGGGGAGATGGAGAGATGAGAGCCAAGGAGAGATGGAGAGATGAGAGCTAAGGAGAAAAGGAGAGATGAGAGATCAGAGCCAAGTAGAGATGGAGAGATGAGAGCCAAGGAGAGATGGAGAGATGAGAGCCAAGGAAAGATGGAGAGATGAGAGCCAAGGGGAGATGGAGAGATGAGAGCCAAGGAGAAAAGGAGAGATGAGAGCTAAGGAGAAAAGGAGAGATGAGAGATGAGAGCCAAGGGGAGATGGAGAGATGAGAGCCAAGGAGAGATGGAGAGATGAGAGCCAAGAAGAGATGGAGAGATGAGAGCCAAGGGGAGATGGAGAGATGAGAGCCAAGGAGAGATGAGAGCCAAGGAGAGATGGAGAGATGAGAGGCAAGGAGAGATGGAGAGATGAGAGCCAAGGGAAAAAGGAGAGATGAGAGCCAAGGAGAAAAGGAGAGATGAGAGATTAGAGCCAAGTAGAAAAGGAGAGATGAGAGCCAAGGAGAGATGAGAGATGAGAGCCAAGGGGCAAAGGAGAGATGAGAGCCAAGGAAAAAGGAGAGATGGAGAGATGAGAGCCAAGGGGAAAAGGAGAGATGAGAGCCAAGGAGAGATGGAGAGATGAGAGCCAAGGGGAAAAGGAGAGGTGAGAACCAAGGAGAGATGGAGAGATGAGAGCCAAGGGGAAAAGGAGAGGTGAGAGCCAAGGAGAGATGGAGAGATGAGAGCCAAGGGGAAAAGGAGAGGTGAGAGCCAAGGAGAAAAGGAGAGGTGAGAGCCAAGGAGAGATGGAGAGATGAGAGCCAAGGAGAGATGGAGAGATGAGAGCCAATGAGAAAAGGAGAGATGAGGAGATGAGAGCCAAGGAGAAAAGGAGAGATGGAGAGGTGAGAGCCAAGGAGAAAAGGACAGATGAGAGCTAAGGGGAAAAGGAGAGATGGAGAGATGAGAAGAAAGTAGAAAAGGAGAGATGAGAGCCAATGAGATATGGAGAGATGAGAGCCAAGGAGATATGGAGAGATGAGAGCCAAGGAGAAAAGGAGAGATGAGAGCCAAGGAGAAAAGGAGAGATGAGAGCTAAGGAGGAAAGGAGAGATGGAGAGATGAGAGCCAAGGAGAAAAGGAGAGATGAGAGCCAAGGAGAGATGGAGAGATGAGAGCCAAGGAGAAAAGGAGAGATGAGAGCCAAGGAGAGATGGAGAGATGAGAGCCAAGGAGAAAAGGAGAGATGAGAGCCAAGGGGAGATGGAGAGATGAGAGCCAAGGAGAGATGGAGAGATGAGAGCCAAGGAGAAAAGGAGAGATGAGAGCTAAGGAGAAAAGGAGAGATGAGAGCCAAGTAGAGATGGAGAGATGAGAGCCAAGGAGAGATGGAGAGATGAGAGCCAAGGAGAGATGGAGAGATGAGAGCCAAGGGGAGATGGAGAGATGAGAGCCAAGGAGAAAAGGAGAGATGAGAGCTAAGGAGAAAAGGAGAGATGAGAGATGAGAGCCAAGTAGAGATGGAGAGATGAGAGCCAAGGAGAGATGGAGAGATGAGAGCCAAGGAGAGATGGAGAGATGAGAGCCAAGGGGAGATGGAGAGATGAGAGCCAAGGAGAGATGAGAGCCAAGGAGAGATGGAGAGATGAGAGGCAAGGAGAGATGGAGAGATGAGAGCCAAGGGAGAAAGGAGAGATGAGAGCCAAGGAGAAAAGGAGAGATGAGAGCTAAGGAGGAAAGGAGAGATGGAGAGATGAGAGCCAAGGAGAAAGGAGAGATGAGAGCCATGCAGAAAAGGAGAGATGAGAGCCAAGGGGAAAAGGAGAGATGAGAGCCAAGGAGAGATGGAGAGATGAGAGCCAAGGAGAAAAGGAGAGATGAGAGCCAAGGAGAGATGGAGAGATGAGAGCCAAGGAGAAAAGGAGAGATGAGAGCCAAGGAGAGATGGAGAGATGAGAGCCAAGGAGAAAAGGAGAGATGAGAGCCAAGGGGAGATGGAGAGATGAGAGCCAAGGAGAGATGGAGAGATGAGAGCTAAGGAGAAAAGGAGAGATGAGAGATCAGAGCCAAGTAGAGATGGAGAGATGAGAGCCAAGGAGAGATGGAGAGATGAGAGCCAAGGAAAGATGGAGAGATGAGAGCCAAGGGGAGATGGAGAGATGAGAGCCAAGGAGAAAAGGAGAGATGAGAGCTAAGGAGAAAAGGAGAGATGAGAGATGAGAGCCAAGTAGAGATGGAGAGATGAGAGCCAAGGAGAGATGGAGAGATGAGAGCCAAGAAGAGATGGAGAGATGAGAGCCAAGGGGAGATGGAGAGATGAGAGCCAAGGAGAGATGAGAGCCAAGGAGAGATGGAGAGATGAGAGGCAAGGAGAGATGGAGAGATGAGAGCCAAGGGAAAAAGGAGAGATGAGCCAAGGAGAAAAGGAGAGATGAGAGATTAGAGCCAAGTAGAAAAGGAGAGATGAGAGCCAAGGAGAGATGAGAGATGAGAGCCAAGGGGCAAAGGAGAGATGAGAGCCAAGGAAAAAGGAGAGATGGAGAGATGAGAGCCAAGGGGAAAAGGAGAGATGAGAGCCAAGGAGAGATGGAGAGATGAGAGCCAAGGGGAAAAGGAGAGGTGAGAACCAAGGAGAGATGGAGAGATGAGAGCCAAGGGGAAAAGGAGAGGTGAGAGCCAAGGAGAGATGGAGAGATGAGAGCCAAGGGGAAAAGGAGAGGTGAGAGCCAAGGAGAAAAGGAGAGGTGAGAGCCAAGGAGAGATGGAGAGATGAGAGCCAAGGAGAGATGGAGAGATGAGAGCCAAGGAGAGATGGAGAGATGAGAGCCAAGGGGAGATGGAGAGATGAGAGCCAAGGGGGAAAGTGGGAGAAAAAAAGTAAAACAGAGATGAAGGAATTTCAGGAGTTAATACGAGTCTTCAGAGAGGTAAGAATCACATTTACTCCTCATCCTCCTCCTTCAATCTGGTTTCCTTTAAGGCTGCAGCTATTATTGGGAAATAGACTGCGTGTGTGTCTGTGTGTGTCTGTGTGTGTGTGTGTGTGGTGTGTGTGTATTGGGTAATACAGTTTAAATAGTTGGCTGTGGTCCCACAGGGTCCAGCCAGAGGCAGCTCTCTAGCTCTGGAGGAGGAAATGCTCTCTAAGCTGTTGTGTGTGTGTGTGTGTGTGTGTGTGTGTGTGTGTGGTTGGGATCAGATCAAATCAGATTAGTCAGGGGGGTTGTAGGGACTGTTGGTAGTTCACAAGGTATTAGACTTTGGGATTTTGGGGGGATCATCTACTTAGGACAGTCTTGTTCATTGACTTGGAAGTTGGAACAACAGAAAATATGTTGGATTGCATGATGCTTAAGAGTACAGCCGAGCTGTCCACGGACGGAACTAGAAAAGGGGGACACAATTGCATCAGTAGGTGATAGTAGAGCTAGAATAGGAGTATCTTCAAATCCCGAGAGAGCATTTCAATAAATTCCTCTAGTTATTGTAGAGGGCTATGTTATCTTGATGTCCCAGCAGTAACTTTGGGATAATGTGTAATAAAACAACATCTGTATTCTCATCACCTCGGAAAATGTCTCTGTTGTGAATAAGCTGGGCTTATCTCTTATAAAAGCAGAAATGTCACTCACATATCTCCATAACACTACTGCCAGAGAATCTCTTAGTTTTCAATAATAAAGGACTGAATATTCCCTCCACAGCATTGGAAGGAGCGGAGCTCCTAGTAATGAATATGTCTATGTCATTAGCGAGGGGACAAGCCAACCAAAACATATGACTTGATAGTTGGCCATCAGAATGGACCAAAATAATCAGCCTGTGTCCCAAATGGCACCTTATTCCCTATATAGTGCACTACTTTAAAACCAGAGCCCTATTCCCTATATAGTGCACTACTTTAGACCAGAGCCCTATATAGTGCACTACTTTAGACCAGAGCCCTATTCCCTATATAGTGCACTACTTTAGACCAGAGCCCTATTCCCTATATAGTGCACTACTTTAGACCAGAGCCCTATTCCTTATGTAGTGCACTACTTTAGACCAGAGCCCTATTCCCTATATAGTGCACTACTTTAGACCAGAGCCCTATTCCCTATATAGTGCACTACTTTAGACCAGGACCCTATTCCCTATATAGTACACTACTTTAGACCAGAGCCCTATTCCCTATATAGTGCACTACTTTAGATCAGAGCCCTATTCCCTATATAGTGCACTACTTTAGACCAGAGCCCTATTCCCTATATAGTGCACTACTTTAGAACAGAGTCCTATTCCCTATATAGTGCACTACTTTAGACCAGGGCAATATTCCCTATATAGTGCACTACTTTAGACCAGAGCCCTATTCCCTATATAGTGCACTACTTTTGACTTGTTTCAAATTTGGACACAGCTTTCGAGAGGTCAGGGGTTAGATAGTAAATGACAACGACCACAAGAGAAAGCACAGACTGATTTGGGACCAGGCTAGAGATTCACAGCAACAAAGAATGAACAGAGAGGAAGTATAGACGAGGAGGGTAGTAAAGAGGTGAAGAAGAAGAAGAACAGAGGGAGTAAAGAGAAGAAGAAGAGCAGAGGGAGTAAAGAGGAGAAGAAGAACAGAGGGAGAAAAGAGGAGAAGAAGAACAGAGGGAGTAAAGAGGTGAAGAAGAAGAAGAACAGAGGGAGTAAAGAGGAGAAGAAGAAGAGCAGAGGGAGTAAAGAGGAGAAGAAGAACAGAGGGAGAAAAGAGGTGAAGAAGAAGAAGAACAGAGGGAGTAAAGAGGTGAAGAAGAAGAAGAGCAGAGGGAGTAAAGAGGAGAAGAAGAAGAGCAGAGGGAGTAAAGAGGAGAAGAAGAAGAGCAGAGGGAGTAAAGAGGAGAAGAAGGAAGAACAGAGGGAGAAAAGAGGAGAAGAAGAACAGAGGGAGAAAAGAGGAGAAGAAGAGAAGAAGAACAGAGGGAGTAAAGAGGAGAAGAAGAAGAGCAGAGGGAGTAAAGAGGAGAAGAAGAACAGAGGGAGAAAAGAGGAGAAGAAGAACAGAGGGAGAAAAGAGGAGAAGAAGAGAAGAAGAACAGAGGGAGTAAAGAGGAGAAGAAGAGAAGAAGAACAGAGGGAGTAAAGAGGAGAAGAAGAAGAGCAGAGCGAGTAAAGAGGAGAAGAACAGAGGGAGAAAAGAGGAGAAGAAGAACAGGGGAGAAAAGAGGAGAAGAAGAGAAGAAGAACAGAGGGAGTAAAGAGGAGAAGAAGAACAGAGGGAGAAAAGAGGAGAAGAAGAACAGAGGGAGAAAAGAGGAGAAGAAGAACAGAGGGAGAAAAGAGGAGAAGAAGAGAAGAAGAACAGAGGGAGTAAAGAGGAGAAGAAGAGAAGAAGAACAGAGGGAGTAAAGAGGAGAAGAAGAAGAGCAGAGCGAGTAAAGAGGAGAAGAACAGAGGGAGAAAAGAGGAGAAGAAGAACAGGGGGAGAAAAGAGGAGAAGAAGAGAAGAAGAACAGAGGGAGTAAAGAGGAGAAGAAGAACAGAGGGAGAAAAGAGGAGAAGAAGAACAGAGGGAGAAAAGAGGAGAAGAAGAACAGAGGGAGAAAAGAGGAGAAGAAGAGAAGAAGAACAGAGGGAGAAAGGAGGAGAAGAAGAACAGAGGGAGAAAAGAGGAGAAGAAGAGTGTTTCACCTGGTTGACCTCATCCTTATCTAGTCCCAGGACACTACCCATGAGCCTCAGCACCTCAGAGCGTTTGTCTTTCGGGGTGTGGAAGTACCCCATGAACAGGTTCCTCATCAGAGCCCTGAGCAGAGAGTATAAAAAGTAAGTAAGCATTGTCCGAGCCAGAAAGGCCCATAGGGGCAGCTTGAGGTTCAACTACAACCACATGGACAGGACGTCAAGTCAGACAAAATAACATGGACCACAAAGAGTCATTACACTGGCTAGATGGGAAAATAATATGACCTAGTACATATAGCTCTATTAATACGACCTAGCCTCTAGTACATATAGCTCTATTAATACGACCTAGCCTCTAGTACATATAGCTCTATTAATACGACCTAGTCTCTAGTACATATAGCTCTATTAATACGACCTAGTCTCTAGTACATATAGCTCTATTAATACGACCTAGCCTGTAGTACATATAGCTCTATTAATACGACCTAGTCTCTAGTACATATAGCTCTATTAATACGACCTAGTCTCTAGTACATATAGCTCTATTAATACGACCTAGCCTCTAGTACATATAGCTCTATTAATACGACCTAGTCTCTAGTACATATAGCTCTATTAATACGACCTAGTCTCTAGTACATATAGCTCTATTAATACGACCTAGTCTCTAGTACATATAGCTCTATTAATACGACCTAGTCTCTAGTACATATAGCTCTATTAATACGACCTAGTCTCTAGTACATATAGCTCTATTAATACGACCTAGTCTCTAGTACATATAGCTCTATTAATACGACCTAGTCTCTAGTACATATAGCTCTATTAATACGACCTAGTCTCTAGTACATATAGCTCTATTAATACGACCTAGTCTCTAGTACATATAGCTCTATTAATACGACCTAGTCTCTAGTACATATAGCTCTATTAATACGACCTAGTCTCTAGTACATATAGCTCTATACGGTGGCTGATATCAAATGCCATTTCCTTCAACATGTGGTTCATTTCACTAACAACTCATGCTTTATCCTCATTATAGATTTGATTTGCAATTTAAGATGTCGTCGACCCTAATCACCGGCATGAGTGCTTCCTAATCACGACCTCTGATCAACTTACATGAGAGAAGAACGAGATTTAATTAAATTTTTTAAAGTAGTAAAACAACATTATCTGTCTGTTTTCCCTCACAACTAAAGAGCATTGAGGCGCGAGGCTAAACTTCTCCACCGTTTGGTTCCCAGCAGCTACCACGTTGTAGCATGTGTGAAAGCAACACTCTGTGTGTGAGAGACACGGTTTTGCATCTCGCTCATCTCAACAACAAAAAATCTGTGATGAACGCTTGTGACAATGTGACAACGCTGAGTCTGCCTTTGAAATCTGCTCAAGTCAGTGTTGTGTTGGACTTACGGGTTGACTTTACCCTCGGTGCTATTCAACAGGTTCATCAACTTGTCCTGAGCTTCGTCCAACATCTCCTGCCTCACGTCAACTGTAACACACACACACACACACACACACACACACACAGACACACAGACACACAGACACACACACAGCTTCCCAGAAGTCTGAAGCATGGCTAGCGTGGCTACACGGAACAGTTTAAGTCTGACTATATATTTATGTAACAGACCGCCATGGCCAAAAGAAAGATTCAAGTCAGAGGTGCAGATCAGGGTATGATGGGCCTTCCAATGGTTCACAAACCAGGGGGCGTTTCAGGGTATGATGGGCCTTCCGATGGTTCACAAACCAGGGGGCAGATCAGGGTATGATGGGCCTTCCGATGGTTCACAAACCAGGGGGCAGATCAGGGTATGATGGGCCTTCCGATGGTTCACAAACCAGGGGGAAGATCAGGGTATGATGGGCCTTCCGATGGTTCACAAACCAGGGGGCAGATCAGGGTATGATGGGCCTTCCGATGGTTCACAAACCAGGGGGCAGATCAGGGTATGATGGGCCTTCCGATGGTTCACAAACCAGATGGCCCCCCTTTAACCGTTTCACAGCCTTTATCAGTTCAACTAAACCGCTCACACATCTGGATTCCTGTAGTGAATGAAAAACAGACGAGAGGTGGTGTGTGTGTGTGTGTGTGTGTGTGTGTGTGTGTGTGTGTGTACTATGATGTAATAACCATGTCTACAGCTGATAGCGTAATCAGTAGACCATTGCAGCTTACAGTGTGTGTGTGTGTGTGTGTGTGTGTGTCTGAGAATGCAGACTGATGTGGGAAACTCTATTCCTGGGTGGGATTGATTCCTGTAGTGTTAGCACTGTTACTATACTAATGATGTGATTTACTCTATTTGTGTTATTTGAGCGGTTGGCTGATAACAACATGTGAAATGGGCCTGTAGAACATTCTGGAATGGAATGCCAGATGTCTACTGGGTAACGTAGTTGGACTCCAGACCAGGGGTTTTCAGACCTCTCCTCAGGGACCCACAGCCATCCCATGTATTTGAATAATTCAACAGACATGATTCTAGTTGTCAACTAATCATTAAGTCCTTTTCTTCGTTTCGTCAGGAATTCATTCCCTTTTTTCTCCCAATGTCGCGGTATCCAATCCGAAGTTAAGGCCTTGTCTCACCGCAGCGACTCCCAGCGAGCTTGGGAGAGTTGAAGATCGAGACATGCTTCCTCTGAAACACTCTGAAACATGCCCTGCTGCTTCCTCTGAAACATGTCCTGCTGCTTCCTCTGAAACACTCTGAAACATGCCATGCTGCTTCCTCTGAAACATGCCCTGCTGCTTCCTCTGAAACATGTCCTGCTGCTTCCTCCGAAACATGCCCTGCTGCTTCCTCTGAAACATGCCCTGCTGCTTCCTCTGAAACATGTCCTGCTGCTTCCTCTGAAACATGTTCTGCTGCTTCCTCTGAAACATGCCCTGCTGCTTCCTCTGAAACATGCCCTGCTGCTTCCTCTGAAACATGCCCTGCTGCTTCCTCTGAAACATGCCCTGCTGCTTCCTCTGAAACACTCTGAAACATGTCCTGCTGCTTCCTCTGAAACATGTCCTGCTGCTTCCTCTGAAACACGCTGAAACATGTCCTGCTGCTTCCTCTGAAACATGCCCTGCTGCTTCCTCCGAAACATGTCCTGCTGCTTCCTCCGAAACATGTCCTGCTGCTTCCTCTGAAACATGTCCTGCTGCTTCCTCTGAAACATGCCCTGCTGCTTCCTCTGAAACATGCCCTGCTGCTTCCTCTGAAACATGCCCTGCTACTTCCTCTGAAACATGCCCTGCTGCTTCCTCTGAAACATGCCCTGCTGCTTCCTCTGAAACATGTCCTGCTGCTTCCTCTGAAACATGTCCTGCTGCTTCCTCTGAAACACTCTGAAACATGCCCTGCTGCTTCCTCCGAAACATGCCCTGCTGCTTCCTCCGAAACATGCCCTGCTGCTTCCTCTGAAACACTCTGAAACATGCCCTGCTGCTTCCTCTGAAACATGTCCCGCTGCTTCCTCTGAAACACTCTGAAACATGCCCTGCTGCTTCCTCTGAAACATGTCCTGCTGCTTCCTCTGAAACACTCTGAAACATGCCCTGCTGCTTCCTCTGAAACATGTCCCGCTGCTTCCTCTGAAACACTCTGAAACATGCCCTGATGCTTCCTCTGAAACATGCCCTGCTGCTTCCTCTGAAACATGTCCTGCTGCTTCCTCTGAAACACTCTGAAACATGCCCTGCTGCTTCCTCTGAAACATGTCCTGCTGCTTCCTCTGAAACATGTCCTGCTGCTTCCTCTGAAACATGCCCTGCTGCTTCCTCTGAAACATATCCTGCTGCTTCCTCTGAAACATGTCCTGCTGCTTCCTCTGAAACATGTCCCGCTGCTTCCTCTGAAACACTCTGAAACATGCCCTGCTGCTTCCTCTGAAACATGTCCTGCTGCTTCCTCTGAAACATGCCCTGCTGCTTCCTCTGAAACATGCCCTGCTGCTTCCTCTGAAACATGCCCTGCTGCTTCCTCTGAAACATATCCTGCTGCTTCCTCTGAAACATGTCCTGCTGCTTCCTCCGAAACATGCCCTGCTGCTTCCTCTGAAACACTCTGAAACATGCCTTGCTGCTTCCTCTGAAACATGCCCTGCTGCTTCCTCTGAAACATGTCCTGCTGCTTCCTCTGAAACACTCTGAAACATGCCTTGCTGCTTCCTCTGAAACATGTCCTGCTGCCTCCTCTGAAACGTGTCCTGCTGCTTCCTCTGAAACATGTCCTGCTGCTTCCTCTGAAACATGCCCTGCTGCTTCCTCTGAAACATGCCCTGCTGCTTCCTCTGAAACATGCCCTGCTGCTTCCTCTGAAACACTCTGAAACATGCCCTGCTGCTTCCTCTGAAACACTCTGAAACATGCCCTGCTGCTTCCTCTGAAACATATCCTGCTGCTTCCTCCGACTTCCTTCGACTAACTTCCTGGTTAGCCAGGAAGTCAGTCGAACTGATCAAGTCTTTTGATTGGTGAATCAGGAGAGGAAGTGAGCCGAACCCGGCCAAACCCGGCCAACGCTGGGCCAATTGTGCACCACCCTATAGGTCTCCCGGTCACGGCCGGTTGTGACACAGCCTGGGCTCAAACCCGGGTCTGTAGTGATGCCTCAAGCACTGAGATGCAGTGCCTTTAGGCCGCTGTACCACTTTGGTCGAGGTCTGTAGATCCTATTTCACAGACATCTGGAAACACTGGACAGGCACTTTAAGTTCCATCACTTGGCTGCATCCCAGATGAAATGGCACCCCACAACATGTCCCGCTGCTTCCTCTGAAACACTCTGAAACATGCCCTGATGCTTCCTCTGAAACATGCCCTGCTGCTTCCTCTGAAACATGTCCTGCTGCTTCCTCTGAAACACTCTGAAACATGCCCTGCTGCTTCCTCTGAAACATGTCCTGCTGCTTCCTCTGAAACATGTCCTGCTGCTTCCTCTGAAACATGCCCTGCTGCTTCCTCTGAAACATATCCTGCTGCTTCCTCTGAAACATGTCCTGCTGCTTCCTCTGAAACATGTCCCGCTGCTTCCTCTGAAACACTCTGAAACATGCCCTGCTGCTTCCTCTGAAACATGTCCTGCTGCTTCCTCTGAAACATGCCCTGCTGCTTCCTCTGAAACATGCCCTGCTGCTTCCTCTGAAACATGCCCTGCTGCTTCCTCTGAAACATATCCTGCTGCTTCCTCTGAAACATGTCCTGCTGCTTCCTCCGAAACATGCCCTGCTGCTTCCTCTGAAACACTCTGAAACATGCCTTGCTGCTTCCTCTGAAACATGCCCTGCTGCTTCCTCTGAAACATGTCCTGCTGCTTCCTCTGAAACACTCTGAAACATGCCTTGCTGCTTCCTCTGAAACATGTCCTGCTGCCTCCTCTGAAACATGTCCTGCTGCTTCCTCTGAAACATGTCCTGCTGCTTCCTCTGAAACATGCCCTGCTGCTTCCTCTGAAACATGCCCTGCTGCTTCCTCTGAAACACTCTGAAACATGCCCTGCTGCTTCCTCTGAAACACTCTGAAACATGCCCTGCTGCTTCCTCTGAAACATATCCTGCTGCTTCCTCCGACTTCCTTCGACTAACTTCCTGGTTAGCCAGGAAGTCAGTCGAACTGATCAAGTCTTTTGATTGGTGAATCAGGAGAGGAAGTGAGCCGAACCCGGCCAAACCCGGCCAACGCTGGGCCAATTGTGCACCACCCTATAGGTCTCCCGGTCACGGCCGGTTGTGACACAGCCTGGGCTCAAACCCGGGTCTGTAGTGATGCCTCAAGCACTGAGATGCAGTGCCTTTAGGCCGCTGTACCACTTTGGTCGAGGTCTGTAGATCCTATTTCACAGACATCTGGAAACACTGGACAGGCACTTTAAGTTCCATCACTTGGCTGCATCCCAGATGAAATGGCACCCCATTTCCTAAACAGGGCACCGTATTTGACCAGACTATACCGGCTAGACCATGAGTTTAGACTGGAGAACCTGGCACAAACGACTCGGGACAGCATGCAAAATGGCGCCCTATTCCCTATGGGGACTGGTCAAAAAGTAGTGCACTACATAGGGAATAGGGTGCCATTTTTTTGGGACTCGGGGAAAAGCCTAGTTTACTGTAGAGAGAAGGGAAAAAGCCTAGTTTACTGTAGAGAGAAGGGAAAAAGCCTAGTTTACTGTAGAGAGAAGGGAAAAAGCAGACCGGTTTTCAAAGAGGAACGTGGCGATGAAAACAGGTGTCTGTAATCAGCTGATTTATGTCTGGATCAAACACCTGTCCTCCTCCTCACCTGCTGCTGTAGCTAGAGATGATATGCATTCCTTTTCCATACCTTCCTGTCTGTACATACCATACCAAACACCTGTCCTCCTCCTCACCTGCTGCTGTAGCTAGAGATGTTCTGGGTGATATGCATTCCTTTTCCATACCTTCCTGTCTGTACATACCATACATTCCTGTCTGTACCTTCCTGTCTGTACATTCCATACATTCCTGTCTGTACATTCCATACATTCCTGTCTGTACCTTCCTGTCTGTACATTCCATACATTCCTGTCTGTACATACCATACATTCCTGTCTGTACATTCCTGTCTGCACATACCATACATTCCTGTCTGTACCTTCCTGTCTGTACATACCATACATTCCTGTCTGTACATACCATACATTCCTGTCCATACCTTCCTGTCTGTACATACCATACCTTCCTGTCTGTACATTCCATACCTTCCTGTCTGTACCTTCCTGTCTGTACCTTCCTGTCTGTACATTCCTGTCTGTACATACCATACATTCCTGTCTGTACCTTCCTGTCTGTACATACCATACATTCCTGTCTGTACCTTCCTGTCTGTACATTCCATACCTTCCTGTCTGTACATTCCATACCTTCCTGTCTGTACATACCATAGCTTCCTGTCTGTACATTCCATACCTTCCTGTCTGTACCTTCCTGTCTGTACCTTCCTGTCTGTACATTCCTGTCTGTACATTCCTGTCTGTACATACCATACATTCCTGTCTGTACCTTCCTGTCTGTACATACCATACATTCCTGTCTGTACCTTCCTGTCTGTACATTCCATACATTCCTGTCTGTACATACCATACATTCCTGTCTGTACCTTCCTGTCTGTACATTCCATACCTTCCTGTCTGTACATTCCATACATTCCTGTCTGTACATACCATACATTCCTGTCTGTACATTCCTGTCTGTACATTCCATACATTCCTGTCTGTACATTCCATACCTTCCTGTCTGTACCTTCCTGTCTGTACATTCCATACCTTCCTGTCTGTACATTCCATACCTACCTGTCTGTACATTCCATACCTTCCTGTATGTACATACCATACCTTCCTGTCTGTACATTCCATACCTTCCTGTCTGTACATTCCATACCTTCCTGTCTGTACATACCATACCTTCCTGTCTGTACCTTTCTGTCTGTTCATACCATACCTTCCTGTCTGTACCTTCCTGTCTGTACATACCATACCTTCCTGTCTGTACATTCCTGTCTGTACATACCATACCTTCCTGTCTGTACATACCATACCTTCCTGTCTGTACATTCCATACCTTCCTGTCTGTACCTTCTTGTCTGTACATACCATACCTTCCTGTCTGTACATTCCATACCTTCCTGTCTGTACATTCCATACCTTCCTGTCTGTACATTCCATACATTCCTGTCTGTACCTTCCTGTCTGTACCTTCCTGTCTGTACATTCCTGTCTGTACATACCATACCTTCCTGTCTGTACATTCCTGTCTGTACATACCATACCTTCCTGTCTGTACATTCCATACCTTCCTGTCTGTACATTCCTGTCTGTACCTTCCTGTCTGTACATACCATACCTTCCTGTCTGTACCTTCCTGTCTGTACCTTCCTGTCTGTACATACCATACCTTCCTGTCTGTACCTTCCTGTCTGTACATACCATACCTTCCTGTCTGTACCTTCCTGTCTGTACATACCATTACCTTCCTGTCTGTACCTTCCTGTCTGTACATACCATACCTTCCTGTCTGTACATACCATACCTTCCTGTCTGTACATTCCATACCTTCCTGTCTGTACATTCCATACCTTCCTGTCTGTACCTTCCTGTCTGTACATTCCATACCTTCCTGTCTGTACATTCCATACCTACCTGTCTGTACATTCCATACCTTCCTGTATGTACATACCATACCTTCCTGTCTGTACATTCCATACCTTCCTGTCTGTACATTCCATACCTTCCTGTCTGTACATACCATACCTTCCTGTCTGTACCTTCCTGTCTGTTCATACCATACCTTCCTGTCTGTACCTTCCTGTCTGTACATACCATACCTTCCTGTCTGTACATTCCTGTCTGTACCTACCATACCTTCCTGTCTGTACATACCATACCTTCCTGTCTGTACATTCCATACCTTCCTGTCTGTACCTTCTTGTCTGTACATACCATACCTTCCTGTCTGTACATTCCATACCTTCCTGTCTGTACATTCCATACCTTCCTGTCTGTACATTCCATACATTCCTGTCTGTACCTTCCTGTCTGTACCTTCCTGTCTGTACATTCCTGTCTGTACATACCATACCTTCCTGTCTGTACATTCCTGTCTGTACATACCATACCTTCCTGTCTGTACATTCCATACCTTCCTGTCTGTACATTCCTGTCTGTACCTTCCTGTCTGTACATACCATACCTTCCTGTCTGTACCTTCCTGTCTGTACCTTCCTGTCTGTACATACCATACCTTCCTGTCTGTACCTTCCTGTCTGTACATACCATACCTTCCTGTCTGTACCTTCCTGTCTGTACATACCATTACCTTCCTGTCTGTACCTTCCTGTCTGTACATACCATACCTTCCTGTCTGTACATACCATACCTTCCTGTCTGTACATTCCATACCTTCCTGTCTGTACATACCATACCTTCCTGTCTGTACATACCATACCTTCCTGTCTGTACATTCCATACCTTCCTGTCTGTACATTCCATACCTTCCTGTCTGTACATTCCATACCTTCCTGTCTGTACATTCCTGTCTGTACATTCCATACCTTCCTGTCTGTACATTCCATACCTTCCTGTCTGTACATTCCATACCTTCCTGTCTGTACATTCCTGTCTGTACATTCCATACCTTCCTGTCTGTACATTCCATACCTTCCTGTCTGTACATTCCATACCTTCCTGTCTGTACATTCCATACCTTCCTGTCTGTACATTCCATACCTTCCTGTCTGTACATTCCATACCTTCCTGTCTGTACATTCCTGTCTGTACATACCATACCTTCCTGTCTGTACATACCATAATGACTGTTTCATTATAACATAGTGGAGACAATGACTGTTTCATTATACCATAGTGGAGACAATGACTGTTTCATTATAATATAGTGGAATCACTGACTGTTTCATTATAACATAGTGGAGACAATGACTGTTTCATTATACCATAGTGGAGTCAATGACTGTTTCATTATACCATAGTGGAGTCAATGACTGTTTCATTACAGCATAAAGAGGAACCTAGGAAGAAACCCAGAATGTTGTCTTGGCACAGAATGTTGTCTTGGCACAGAATGTTGTCCTGGTACAGAATGTTGTCCTGGTACAGAATGTTGTCCTGGTACAGAATGTTGTCCTGGTATGGTACAGAATGGTGTCCTGTCTTGGTACAGAATGTTGTCCTGGTACAGAATGTTGTCCTGGTATGGTACAGAATGGTGTCCTGTCTTGGTACAGAATGGTGTCCTGGTACAGAATGTTGTCCTGGTACAGAATGTTGTCCTGGTACAGAATGGTGTCCTGTCTTGGTACAGAATGTTGTCCTGGTACAGAATGGTGTCCTGTCTTGGTACAGAATGTTGTCCTGGTACAGAATGTTGTCCTGGTACAGAATGTTGTCCTGGCACAGAATGTTGTCCTGGTACAGAATGTTGTCCTGGTACAGAATGTTGTCCTGGTATGGTACAGAATGTTGTCCTGGTACAGAATGGTGTCCTGTCTTGGTACAGAATGTTGTCCTGGTACAGAATGTTGTCCTGGTACAGAATGTTGTCCTGGCACAGATTGTTGTCCTGGTACAGAATGTTGTCCTGGTACAGAATGTTGTCCTGGTACAGAATGTTGTCTTGGCACAGAATGTTGTCCTGGTACAGAATGGTGTCCTGGTACAGAATGTTGCCCTGGTACAGAATGTTGTCCTGGTATGGTACAGAATGTTGTCCTGGTACAGAATGGTGTCCTGGTACAGAATGTTGCCCTGGTACAGAATGTTGTCCTGGCACAGAATGTTGTCCTGGCACACGTTTACGTCCCTTGACACCAATTGTGCAACGTTTCCATGCCCAAAGAATCCAACCGAGTACTAGATGTCCAACCCGGTACTAGATGTCCAACCCAGTAGATGTCCAACCCAGTACTAGATGTCTAACCCGGTACTAGATGTCTAACCCAGTACTAGATGTCCAACCCGGTACTAGATGTCCAACCCAGTAGATGTCTAACCCGGTACTAGATGTCTAACCCAGTACTAGATGTCTAACCCGGTACTAGATGTCCAACCCGGTACTAGATGTCTAACCCAGTACTAGATGTCCAACCCGGTACTAGATGTCTAACCCAGTACTAGATGTCCAACCCAGTACTAGATGTCTAACCCGGTACTAGATGTCTAACCCAGTACTAGATGTCTAACCCGGTACTAGATGTCCAACCCGGTACTAGATGTCCAACCCGGTACTAGATGTCCAACCCGGTACTAGATGTCCAACCCGGTACTACATGTCCAACCCAGTACTAGATGTCTAACCCAGTACTAGATGTCCAACCCGGTACTAGATGTCCAACCCAGTACTAGATGTCCAACCCAGTACTAGATGTCCAACCCAGTACTAGATGTCTAACCCGGTACTAGATGTCCAACCCAGTAGATGTCCAACCCAGTACTAGATGTCTAACCCGGTACTAGATGTCTAACCCGGTACTAGATGTCCAACCCGGTACTAGATGTCCAACCCGGTACTAGATGTCCAACCCGGTACTAGATGTCCAACCCGGTACTAGATGTCTAACCCGGTACTAGATGTCCAACCCGGTACTAGATGTCTAACCCGGTACTAGATGTCCAACCCGGTACTAGATGTCCAACCTGGTACTAGATGTCTAACCCGGTACTAGATGTCCAACCCGGTACTAGATGTCTAACCCGGTACTAGATGTCCAACCCGGTACTAGATGTCTAACCCGGTACTAGATGTCTAACCCGGTACTAGATGTCTAATCCGGTACTAGATGTCCAACCCAGTACTAGATGTCCAACCCGGTACTAGATGTCCAACCCGGTACTAGATGTCCAACCCGGTACTAGATGTCCAAGCCAGTACTAGATGTCTAACCCGGTACTAGATGTCCAACCCAGTACTAGATGTCCAACCCGGTACTAGATGTCCAACCCAGTACTAGATGTCAAACCCAGTACTAGATGTCCAACCCAGTATTAGATGTCCAACCCAGTACTAGATGTCTAACCCGGTACTAGATGTCCAACCCAGTAGATGTCCAACCCAGTACTAGATGTCTAACCCGGTACTAGATGTCTAACCCGGTACTAGATGTCCAACCCGGTACTAGATGTCCAACCCGGTACTAGATGTCCAACCCGGTACTAGATGTCCAACCCGGTACTAGATGTCCAACCCGGTACTAGATGTCCAAGCCAGTACTAGATGTCTAACCTGGTACTAGATGTCCAACCCAGTACTAGATGTCCAACCCGGTACTAGATGTCCAACCCAGTACTAGATGTCCAACCCAGTATTAGATGTCCAACCCGGTACTAGATGTCTAACCCGGTACTAGATGTCCAACCCAGTAGATGTCCAACCCGGTACTAGATGTCTAACCCGGTACTAGATGTCTAACCCGGTACTAGATGTCCAACCCGGTACTAGATGTCCAACCCGGTACTAGATGTCCAACCCAGTACTAGATGTCTAACCCGGTACTAGATGTCCAACCCGGTACTAGATGTCTAACCCGGTACTAGATGTCCAACCCGGTACTAGATGTCCAACCCGGTACTAGATGTCTAACCCGGTACTAGATGTCCAACCCGGTACTAGATGTCCAACCCGGTACTAGATGTCCAACCCAGTAGATGTCCAACCCAGTACTAGATGTCTAACCCGGTACTAGATGTCTAACCCGGTACTAGATGTCCAACCCAGTACTAGATGTCCAACCCGGTACTAGATGTCCAACTCAGTACTAGATGTCCAACCCAGTAGATGTCCAACCCAGTACTAGATGTCTAACCCGGTACTAGATGTCTAACCCGGTACTAGATGTCCAACCCGGTACTAGATGTCCAACCCAGTAGATGTCCAACTGGGTACTAGATGTCCAACCCGGTACTAGATGTCCAACCCGGTACTAGATGTCCAACCCGGTACTAGATGTCCAACCCGGTACTAGATGTCTAACCCGGTACTAGATGTCCAACCCGGTACTAGATGTCCAACCCGGTACTAGATGTCCAACCCGGTACTAGATGTCTAACCCGGTACTAGATGTCTAACCCAGTACTAGATGTCCAACCCAGTACTAGATGTCCAACCCAGTACTAGATGTCCAACCCAGTAGATGTCCAACCCAGTACTAGATGTCTAACCCGGTACTAGATGTCTAACCTGGTACTAGATGTCCAACCCGGTACTAGATGTCCAACCCGGTACTAGATGTCCAACCCGGTACTAGATGTCCAAGCCAGTACTAGATGTCTAACCCGGTACTAGATGTCCAACCCAGTACTAGATGTCCAACCCGGTACTAGATGTCCAACCCAGTACTAGATGTCCAACCCAGTACTAGATGTCCAACCCAGTAGATGTCCAACCCAGTACTAGATGTCTAACCCGGTACTAGATGTCTAACCCAGTACTAGATGTCCAACCCGGTACTAGATGTCCAACCCAGTACTAGATGTCCAACCCGGTACTAGATGTCCAACCCGGTACTAGATGTCCAACCCGGTACTAGATGTCCAACCCGGTACTAGATGTCTAACCCGGTACTAGATGTCTAACCCGGTACTAGATGTCCAACCCAGTACTAGATGTCCAACCCGGTACTAGATGTCCAACCCGGTACTAGATGTCCAACCCGGTACTAGATGTCTAACCCGGTACTAGATGTCTAACCCGGTACTAGATGTCCAACCCGGTACTAGATGTCCAACCCGGTACTAGATGTCCAACCCAGTACTAGATGTCTAACCCGGTACTAGATGTCTAACCCGGTACTAGATGTCCAACCCAGTACTAGATGTCCAACCCGGTACTAGATGTCCAACCCAGTACTAGATGTCCAACCCGGTACTAGATGTCCAACCCAGTAGATGTCCAACCCAGTACTAGATGTCTAACCCAGTACTAGATGTCTAACCCAGTACTAGATGTCCAACCCAGTAGATGTCCAACCCAGTAGATGTCCAACCCAGTAGATGTACAACCCAGTACTAGATGTCCAACCCGGTACTAGATGTCCAACCCGGTACTAGATGTCCAACCCAGTACTAGATGTCCAACCCAGTACTAGATGTCCAACCCGGTACTAGATGTCCAACCCAGTACTAGATGTCCAACCCGGTACTAGATGTCCAACCCAGTACTAGATGTCCAACCCGGTACTAGATGTGCAACCCAGTACTAGATGTCCAACCCGGTACTAGATGGGTGTACCTAATAAACTGTGTATTTGAATGTCTGCACAAGAGCTACGCTCCCTAGTATAGTCCCTAGGCAGACAGGTTACAGACCATGTTAACAATGCTCCAGCATACACCTGGGATTTCAGACTACACAAGAGACTGAAAACAACGGGTGTAGACTTTTCCGTGAAATGCTTACTTACGAGCCCTTAACTTTTTTACCTCTGCAATGTTGGTCAATCAAAATACACCCGCATATGTCAATCAAAATACACCTGCATATGTCAATCAAAATACACCTGCATATGTCAATCAAAATACACCTGCATATGTCAATCAAAATGAATCCCGAGAACAAAATACACCCTGACAATACCTGATCGCCATGGCAGCAGAAGCATACTTGTTTGAGCTGGCCATAATACGGACTTGGTCTTTTACCAAATAGGGCTATCTTCTCTATTCCGGGTGATTACCTCATGAGGCTGGTTGAGAGAATGCCAAGAGTGTGCAAAGCTGTCATCAAGGCAAAAGGGGCAAAGCCTCACTTTATAGAATCTAAAATATATTTTTAATTTTCAGTTACCACATGATTCCATATGTGTTATTTCATAGTTTTGATGTCTTCACTATTATTCAGTAGAAAATAGTCAAAAATGAAGAAAAACTCCTTGAGTAGGTGCGTCCAAGCTTTGGACCGGTACTGTGTATATATATATTACAAAACAATACCTGATGATCCAACTGGTACTGTGTATATATATATCACAAAACAATACCTGATGAGCCAACTGGTACTGTGTATATATATATATCACAAAACAATACCTGACGATCTGACTGGTACTGTGTATATATATATCACAAAACAATACCTGATGAGCCAACTGGTACTGTGTATATATATATATCACAAAACAATACCTGATGAGCCGTGACAGGTTCTGAATGGTCTCTCTGAACATCTCTCGACTCCCTGAGGGGTCAGACATGGTGGACGGCCTCATGTTCTCCTGCTGGACCTTGAGGAGCCTCCTTCCCTGCTACAATGTCAATGATGTGATGGTAGTCTCCCCTCAGCCGGCTGTTCTCCCTCGTCTTCTCATTCAGCACCGCCAGGGCCTACAGTAAATCAAGTCAAGTCAAAATATATATATATATATATATTACTAGGGTTGTAAAATTCCAATAACTTTTACAAAATTCCTGGTTGGAAGATTCCTGGAATCCAGAGGGGATAGGCAGGAAATCCTTCAACTTGGATTTCTGGAAAATCTAGACATTTTAGGAAAATTACCCAGGATTTTGCAACTGTAATAAATTGAATAAAGTTGATAGTGATTTTGACCTGCTCTCTCTCCACGGCGTAGGCCCGCAGCTGCTGCTGGAGGAACATCACGTCTTGGCTGTGGCCTCGTCCCCCCAGGGAGACGTGGGAGTGCAGCGCCTGGATCTCTACATCTTTCTGCTAGACCATCTGGCTGAGCTTCCCCATCTCCTCTCTGGAGACCACCAGCTGGTCCAGCTGTCTGGTGAGGTTCTGGTTCTTCTGATTCAGCTGGCTGATTTCCGTCTCCTTCTCCCCCCTGAATGGTAATTCATCCCGAATCATCAGCTGCTGTTGAGTACAACAACAATTCAGGAAATACCTTCACTAGTCTCTCTACCTCCATCTTGGACAGGTCGTGTTTCTCGTTGCTGTTCTCCCTGTAATTCAGGAAATACCTTCACTAGTCTCTCTACCTCCATCTTGGACAGGTCGTGTTTCTCGTTTCTCGTGTTTCTCGTTGCCGTTCTCCCTGTAATTCAGGGACGACTTGGTCTCGTCTTCCCGTTGGAGAATGACCACTTCCTGTTCCTGTTCCTGGGAGTATCGGGTGGGCCGAGGTGATCTACTACTTCCTGCTGCAGGCGCCCAATCTCCTCGTCCTTGGCGTGGATCAGCCTATCGTAGTTCTCTCTGCTCTGCTCGTGGCGATGGTGGGCCTGCTCCAACTCATTCTGCTGCGCCAGGAGAGACTGTTGGGAGGAGAGGAGGTGACCTCGCTGCTCCTCTATGGTCCTCTATGGTCCTCTATGCTCCTCTATGGTCCTCTATGGTCCTATATAGTCCTCTATGGTACTCTATGCTCCTCTATGGTCCTATATAGTCCTCTATGCTCCTCTATGGTCCTATATAGTCCTCTATGGTACTCTATGCTCCTCTATGGTCCTATATAGTCCTCTATGCTCCTCTATGGTCCAATATAGTCCTCTATGCTCCTCTATGGTCCTCTATGGTCCTCTATGGACCTATATAGTCCTATATAGTCCTCTATGGTCCTCTATGCTCCTCTATGGTCCTCTATGGTCCTCTATGCTCCTCTATGGTCCTATATGGTCCTCTATGGTCCTCTATGGTCCTATATGCTCCTCTATGGTCCTCTATGCTCCTCTATGCTCCTCTATGGTCCTATATGGTCCTCTATGGTCCTCCTCCAGGCATCTCCTGAGGTCTTCAGCTGGGTGATGTCCGACTCCAGTTCTGTGGTTCATGTTAATGTGCTCAATAAGGCTGTTCATTTAGCAGCAAATACAATACATAGATATTTATTTTTAAAAAACAACAAGAGATATGACAGGATGTGTTACCGGTGATGATGTCCGGGGTGCATGACTCGGCAAGGCCGGGGGGCTGGGGTCTACTCTGCTGGTCCCTCAGACGATCTATCTCCTCCTTATAGGATAGGATTTAATGTTAATATCCCAAGGGAAAAAACTGTCTCCAACACACAGTGCCACTGCACTGTCTGTTTCAGTTCCTCCAGCTCCTCTCCTCCTCCCTCCAGTCTGTTCCTGTCCCTCCAGCTCCTCTCCTCCTCTCCTCCAGTCTGTTTCTGTCCCTCCAGCTCCTCTCCTACTCCCTCCAGTCTGTTTCTGTCCCTCCAGCTCCTCTCCTACTCCCTCCAGTCTGTTCCTGTTCCTCCAGCTCCTCTCCTCATCCCTCCAGTCTATTCCTGTTCCTCCAGCTCCTCTCCTCCTCCCCTCCAGTCTGTTTCAGTTCCTCCAGCTCCTCTCCTCCAGTCTGTTTCTGTTCATCCAGCTCATCTCCTCCTCCCCTCCAGTCTGTTTCAGTTCCTCCAGCTCCTCTCCTCCTCCCCTCCAGTCTGTTTCTCTCCCTCCGACTCCTCTCCTCAAGTCTGTTTCTGTTCCTCCAGCTCCTCTCCTCCTCCTCCCCTCCAGTCTTTTTCAGTTCTTCCAGCTCCTCTCCTCCTGGACCATGTTCTGAAACAATGTCAGAATGTTAATAAAGTTATGAATGGCCAGTAATGTTATGAAATGCGCTGATTTCATTGAAAATAATGATGCGCTCATTTCAGCACTGAACCAGCCATCGCTGAATAAGTGATATAAGTCGCACGTGACTTTGCTTTGCTAACTGTATTGTAACGACCCTTGGTTTATAAGTGCGGAAATCGACTGCCACACGAGCATGCTTTTGCGGCACAGTGGATTGCGCGCCGGACCTCGGGCTAGAAGGTCGAGGGTTCGAGACCTGCTCCCTGCCTGTTTCATTACATTACTTTTGGCTAGTCTTTGCTACATTCACCCCAAACAAAATGTAAAAAAGTACAACTCTCATTGAAACGTCTTTTATTCAGCACTAGACACACAATAAATACATCCTAGAAATTAATGCTATTCGCGTCTGGGAATATGTAAGACGAATGGGTTGCATTTGTTTCATTGCTTGTTGTTTTGGGTTGGTGCCGATGACCCATCTGATAAAAATCTCTCTTAAAAAGAAAACTATCTGGATCGGGAATAGTCTAGTCCAGTTATAGAGCAACCGGTGATGTAGATAATTGGTTTAACAGCTCAGTTACATAGTTTGTAGTGATTACTTTCTTACTGACTTGAGTGTCCTGTTGGAACGGAAATGGCGCCACACCAAACTGGAAGTCTTCCGACTAGCTTGGAAAGACAGTACCGTGCAGTATCGAAGAGCCCTCACTGCTGCTCCACCAAACTGGAAGTCTACCGACTAGCTTGGAAAGACCGTACCGTGCAGTATTGAAGAGCCCTCACTGCTGCTCCATCATCCTATTTTTCCAACTTAATTGAGGAGAATAAGAACGTAAATGTATTTTTGTTCTGTCGCAAAGATAACTAAAAAGCAGTATTCCCCACAAGAGGATGGCTTTCACTTCAGCATGAACTTCTTTGACAAAAAGATGATCATTAGAAAGCAAATGACGGACTCCTCTTTAAATCTGCGTATTTCTCCAAAGCTCAGTTGTCCTGAGTCTGCACAACTCTGCCAGGACCTAGGATCAAGGGAGACACTCAAGTTTTTTAATACTATATCTCTTGACACATTGATGAAAATAGTCTTGGCCTCTAAACCGTCATGCTGAATACTGGACCCTATTCCAACTAAACTACTGAAAGAGCTGCTTCCTGTGCTTGGCCCTCCTATGTTGAACGTAATAAACGGCTCTCTATCCACTGGATGTGTACCAAACTCAGTAAAAGTGGCAGTAATAAAGCCTCTCTTGAAAAAGCCGAACCCTGACAGAGAAAATATAAAAAAGCGAAGAATCGGCCCATATCGAATCTCCCATTCCTGCAACTCACCGCTTTCCTGAAGAAAAACAATGTATATGAAATGGTTCAGTCTGGTTTTAGACACCATCATAGCACTGAGACGGCACTTGTGAAGGTGGTAAATGACCTTTAATGGCGTCAGACCGAGGCTCTGCATCTGTCCTCGTGCTCCTAGACCTTAGTGCTGCTTTTGATACCATCGATCACCACATTATTTTGGAGAGATTGGAAACCCAAATTGGAAATCTTATCTGTCGGAAAGATATCAGTTTGTCAACTGTAAATTTCGGTGTCCCTCCGGGTTCCATTTTAGGACCACTATTGTTTTCACTATATATTTTACCTCTTGGTGATGTCATTCAGAAACATAATGTTAACTTTCACTGCTGTGCGAATGACACACAGCTGTACATTTCAATGAAACGTGGTGAAGCCTCAACAATGCCCTCCCTGGAAGCCTGTGTTTCAGACATAAGGAAGTGGATGGTGGCAAATGTTTTACCTTTAAACTCGGACAACACAGAGATGCTTGTTCTAGGTCCCAAGAAACAAAGAGATCTTCTGTTGGATCTGACAATTAATCTTGATGGTTGTACAGTTGTCTCAAATAAAACTGTGAAGGACCTCGGCGTTACTCTGGACCCTGATCTCTCTTTTGACGAACTTTTCTACGTAACATTGCAAAAATCTGAAACTTTGTCAAAAAATTATGCAGAAAAATGAATCCATGCTTTTGTCACTTCTAGATTAGACTACTGCAATGCACAACTTTCTGGCTACCCGGATAAAGCACTGAATATGAACTTCAGTTAGTGCTAAACACAGCTGCTAGAATCCTGACTAGAACCAAAACATTTGATCGTATTACTCCAGTGCTAGCTTCCCTACACTGGCTTCCTGTCAAGGCAAGGGCTGATTTCAAGGTTTTACTGCTAACCTACAAAGCATTACATGGGCTTGCTCCTCCTACTTATCTTTCCGATTTGGTCCTGCCATACATACCTACACGTACGCTACGGTCACAAGACGCAGGCCTCCTTACTGTCCCTAGAATTTCTAAGCAAACAGCTGAAAGCAGGGCTTTCTCCTATAGAGCTCCATTTTTATGGAATGGTCTGCCTACCCATGTGAGGCGCAGACTCGGCCTCGACCTTTAAGTCTTTGTTTAAGACTCATTTAGTAGGTACTATGATTGAGTTGGCGCCCCCTCGGGTTCGTGCCGTGGAGGAGGTCTTCATGGGCTATACTTGGCTTTGTCTCAGGGTAGTAGGTTGGTGGTTGAAGATATCCCTCTAGTGGTGTGGGGGCTGTGCCTTGGCAAAGTGGTTGGGGTTATATCCTGCCTGTTTGGCCCTGTCCGGGGGTATCATCGGATGGGGCCACAGTGTCTCCTGACCCATCCGGTCTCAGCCTCCAGTATTTATGCTGCAGTAATTTGTGTCGGGGGGCTAGGGTCAGTTTGTTATATCTGGAGTATTTCTCCTGTCTTATCCGGTGTCTTGTGTGAATTTAAGTATGCTCTCTCTAATTCTCTATTTCTCTCGGAGGACCTAAGCCCTAGGACCATGCCTCAGGACTACCTGGCCTAATGACTCCTTGCTGTCCACAGTCCACCTGGTCGTGCTGCTGCTCCAGTTTCAACTGACCAGAGCCCTAGGACCATGCCTCAGGACTACCTGTCCTAATGACTCCTTGCTGTTCCCAGTCCACCCGGTCGTGCTGCTGCTCCAGTTTCAACTGTTCTGCCTTGTCACTGGATGTGTTCACTGGTCCTCGTCCTGCTGTTTTGGACTCCCTCTACCACACCTTTTTATTTTATTTTAATTTCATCTTTATTTAACCAGGTAGGCAAGTTGAGAACAAGTTCTCATTTACAATTGCGACCTGGCCAAGATAAAGCTGTCTCGAACTCTGAATGATGGGCTATGAAAAGCCAACTGACATTTATTCTTGAGGTGCTGACCGGTTGTACCCTCGACAACCACTGATTATTATCATCATCATCTGACCCTGCTACCGCCACACAGCTCCTCAGACCCGGCCTTGGTCAGCAGTCCCAGCGACTGATGCCAACCGCTTCATGGGATCGAACCCCCCCCCCCCCCCCCAAAAAAGAAGCTAACTAGCTAGTAGTCAAACTTTCCAATCAACTTTCAACATTTTCCAAAACAACAGAGTGTCGCCATTTTCCTCAACAGGGTAGATATTTGTTGAACTTTTGTCAGGCGATTTAACTTGAAAGATCTTTACATTTTCACTATTGGAACCCCATTACAAATAAGGGAAGATTTTGTTTTGAGACAAACTCATTCACTCGTTGGTTATAGTTCATTGGGGAGCGAGGACAAAACACAAAACGGAAACCAAAAACGGTACGAAACCCCTCTTTATTCTGCCTCTACTCCAAACTGTATCATATACACATGGCATGCCACATCAATACAGGAACAATCGATAACACTTAGAATCTGCTCTGAAAAATGGGAGGTAAAAAAAAAAGCAACAGAAAAAAAAAACTAGAGATTAAAAGAAAAGATCCATGTAAAGATTAATCTGTTTCTTTTTGTAGACTTGGGGGGGGGCACGTACTGTAAGTAGATAACAGCTCTGCAGTCTAAGAGGCTAAAGGGGTGAAGTTTCCCCCTAGCTACAGATCTAGAATCAGTTTATCCCCCCCCCCCCCAATCCAAACCTCAACCGTTAGTGGTTGACCCAAGATCAGCGTCTAGGAGGCAACTTCACCTCTAGTGAACCGTGGAACTGCCCTGAAATCAGGTACGAAAGAAATCCAGTCTGTTGTTGATGGGGAAACCAGATTCAGTATTTCAACAAATCTAAGTCTTACAAGACAATGTGCCCCGGACACCAAAAGGAGTGAACTTCAGATCCGTATGAGGGAGAACCAACGTAAGATTTATTTATATATAAAATAAAATAAAGTAGAAATAACCAGAAAAAAACAATTGAAAGTACAACTTTGCACATACAAATGAAAAGGTGGACAACTCTCTTCAAAGAGAGAAAAGTAGCCTTCTCTTAATATTTCCTATCAGTTTTAAAATGGACAGTCTCTAGTGTACACACACTCGGTCCCCTCTCACACACACTTACCTCACATCCCTCCCTCTCACACACTACTCAAAACACACACACACATCACACACTACTCAACACACTTACCTCACATCTCACACTTACCTCACATCCCTCCCTCTCACACACTACTCAAAACACACACACACCTCACACACTACTCAACACACTTACCTCACACACTACTCAACACACACTTACCTCACATCCCTCCCTCTCACACACTACTCAAAACACACACACACATCACACACTACTCAACACACTTACCTCACATCTCATACTTACCTCACATCTCATCTCACACACACTACTCAAACACACACTTACCTCACATCTCACTCTCACACACACAGGTAGAATGGCCAACCAACACATGCAGGTGGTTCTGACTGACTGGTTAGGCTATTAGATCATTAGACCAATCCTCTTCCTGTAGTTCAATAGACCAAGCCCTTCCTCTTCCTGTAGTTCATTAGACCAAGCCCTTCCTATTCCTGTAGTTCTTTAGATCAAGCCCCTCCTCTTCTTGTAGTCCTCCAGGTTGAGAGACCTACGTGGAGCACCGTCCTTCACTGCCAGGGTGTTGGCGCTCACTGACAGAGACTTGGCTTCTGAAACACACACCAGAGGAACAGCATTACTATGACACATCATGTTGTTACAGCTCAGGGTGAAGTTGTCCCTTAGACGCTGACCTTGAATCAGTGTTGCTTCCCCCCTCCCCTCCCCTCACTATGGTTAAGGTTGGGATTCGGGGAGCTGATCCCAGATCTGTACCTCGGGAAAACGTCACGATGGAGGGGCATACTAGAGCGCAGGATCAAGACAGCTAACCGGCCTAAATATTCTGAAATAACTTGAGATTTTTTAGAAAGATAAGCTTGAAATTGTTATTGGCCTAATGGACTCAAACAAACTAGCTTTCTTATTGATAAAAATATATATATATATATAAAAAAATCTGTTAATTCTGATTTATCGAAGTTACCTGGCTAACTAATGATGATAATCTTTCCATTTCAAGACGATTAGATAAATATCTTTATACATGGGGCTCCGATACAATACAGGAACCATAACGTTTAGTTTCAATTGATTAGATAAATATCTTTATACATGGGGCTCCGATACAATACAGGAACCATAACGTTTAGTTTCAATTGATTAGATAAATATCTTTATACAGTCGTAGTCGGAAGACAAAAATATTAATTTCCACAAAGTTTGCTGCTTCAAGTGTCTTCAGATATTTTTTTGTCAGATGTTACTATGGAATCCTGAAGTATCATTACAAGCATTTCGTAAGTGTCAATTAACTTCTGAGCCACATCCTGACCCATTCTTGCATAATCAATGCTTTGTCAGTGTTTTTTTTTTGTTTGCCCACCTGCCTCTTGAGGATTGACTACAAGTTCACAATGGGATTAAGGTCTGGGGGGGTTTCCTGGCCATGGACCTAAAATGTCGATGTTTTGTTCCCCGAGCCACTTAGATATCACTTTTGCCTTATGGCAAGGTGCTCCATCATGCTGGAAAAGGCATTGTTCGTCACCAAACTGTTCCTGGATGGTTGGGAGAAGATGCTCTCGGAGGTGGTGTTGGTACCATTCTTTATTCATGGCTGTGTTCTTTCGCAAAATTGTGAGTGAGCCCACTCCCTTGGCTGAGAAGCAACCCCACACATGAATGGTCCCAGGATGCTTTACTGTTGACATGACACAGGACTGATGGTAGCGCTCACCTCGTCTTCTCCGGATAAGCTTTTTTTCCGGATGCCCCAAACAATCAGAAAGGGGATTCATCAGAGAAAATGACTTTACCCCAGTCCTCAGCAGTCCAATCCCTGTACCTTTTGCAGAATATCAGTCTGTCCCTGATGTTTTTCCTGGAGAGAAGTGGCTTCTTTGCTGCCCTTCTTGACACCAGGCAATTCTCCAAAAGTCTTCGCCTCACTGTGCGTGCAGATGCACTCACACCTGCCTGCTGCCATTCCTGAGCAAGCTCTGTACTGGTGGTGCCCCGATCCCGCAGCTGAATCAACTTTAGGAGACGGTCCTGGCGCTTGCTGGACTTTCTTAGGCGTCCTGAACCCTTATGCACAACAATTGAACCGCTCTCCTTGAAGTTCCTGATTATCCGATAAAATGGTTGATTTAGGTGCAATCTTACTGGCATCCATGCCTGTGAAGCCCTTTTTGTGCAACGCAATGATGAGGTCACGTGTTTCCTTCCAGGTAACCATGGTTGACAGAGGAAGAACAATGATTCCAAGCACCACCCTCCTTTTGAAGCTTCCAGTCTGTTATTCAAACTCAATCAGCATGACAGAGTGATCTCCAGCCTAGTCCGCGTCAACACTTAGCTGTGTTAACAAGAGAATCACTGACATGATGTCAGCTGGTCCTTTTGTGGCAGGGCTGAAATGCAGTGGAAATGTTTTTTGGGGGATTCAGTTCATTTCCATGGCAAAGAGGGACTTCGCAATTCATCCGATCACTCTTCATAGCATTCCGGAGTACATGCAAATTGCCATCATACAAACTGAGGCAGCAGACTTTGTGAATATTAATATTTGTGTCATTCAACTTTTGGCAACGTCTGTACACCTTAGCCAAAGACATTTCAACTCAGTTTTTCACAATTCCTGACATTTAATCCTAGTAAAAATTCCCTGTCTTAGGTCAGTTAGGATCACCACTTTATTTTAAGAATGTGAAATGTCAGAATAATAGTAGAGAATGATTTATTTCAGCTTTTATTTCTTTCATCACATTCCCAGTGGGTCAGAAGTTTACATACACTCAATTAGTATTTGGTAGCATTGCCTTTAAATTGTTTAACTTGGGTCAAATGTTTCGGGTAGCCTTCCACAAGCTTCCAACAATAAGTTGGGTGAATTTTGGCCCATTCCTCCTGACAGAGCTGGTGTAACTGAGTCAGGTTTGTAGGCCTCCTTGCTCATGCTTTTTCAGTTGCACAAACACATTTTCTCATTTCCATTCAAATCTGCTGCTGATGGTCATGACCTCTCTGAGCTGTGGTCACTGATCTACACACAATACCCCATAATGATGTCAAAGTGGAATTAGGTTTTCATTAAATTAATTTTTAAAAATGAAGAAAAAAAAATAACACTGTCTTGAGTCAAGAAGACGCCTAAATAAGTTCAGGAGTAAAAATTATACTTAACAAGTCACAACTAAGTTGGTAGAAAATAGTGCTTTCATCGGAAGGGTTGTGGGTTCGATTCCCACAGGGGGGGGACCAGTATATAAAAATAAAAAAGTATGAAAATGTACTCACTATTGTCTCTCTGGATAAGAGCGTCTGCTAAATGGCATTACATGTATACACTATATACCGTTCAAAAGTTTGGGGTCATTTAGAAATTTACTTGTTTTTGGAGAGAAAAAAAAGCACATTTTTGGTCCATTAAAATAACATCAAATTGATCAGAAATACAGTGTAGACATTAATGTTGTAAATGACTCTTGTAGCTGGAAATGGAAGATTTCTAATGGAATATCTACATAGGTGTACAGGGGCCCATTATCAGCAACCATCACTCCTGTGTTCCAATGGCACGTTGTGTTAGCTAATCCAAGTTGATAATTTTAAAAGGCTAATTGATCATTAGAAAACCCTTTTGCAATTATGTTAGCACAGCTGAAAACTGTTGTGCTAATTAAAGAAGCTATAAAACTGTCCTTCTTTAGACTAGTTGAGTATCTGGAGCATCAGCATTTGTGGGTTTGATTACAGGCTCAAAATGTCAGTCTATTCTTGTTCTGAGAAATGAAGGCTATTCCATGCGAAAAATTGCCAAGAATCTGAAGATCAAATACAAAGCTGTGTACCACTCCCTTCACAGAACAGCACAAACTGGCACTAACCAGAATAGAAAGAGAAGTGGGGAGGCCCCGGTGCACAACTTAGCAAGTACATTTGAAAAAACAGATGCCTCACAAGTCCTCAACTGGCAGCTTCATTAAATAGTACCCCTAAAACACCAGTCTCAACTTCAACAGTAAAGAGGCGACTCCAGGATTCCCTAATCAATCGAAACACAATACCCCATTGTGACGTCACAATACCCCATTGTGACGTCACAATACATCATAATAACAAAGTGAAAACAGGTTCAGAAATGTATGCACATTTATTAAAAATAAAAAACAGAAATACCCTATTTACATAAGTATTCAGACCCTTTACTCAGTACTTTGTTGAAGCACCTTTGGCAGCGATTACAGCCTCGAGTCTTCTTTGGTTTGACGCTACAAGCTTGGCACACCTGTATTTGGGGAGTTTCTCCCCATTCTTCTCTGCAGATCCTCTCAAGCTCTGTCAGGTTGGATGGGGTGTGTCGCTGCACAATTATTTTCAGGTCTCTCCAGAGATGTTCGATTAGGTTCAAGTCCGGGCTCTGGCTGGGCCACTCAAGGACATTGAGACTTATCCTGAAGTTGTCTTGGCTGTGTGCTTGTGTCGTTGTCCCGTTGGAAAGTGAACCTTCGCCCCAGTCTGAGGTACTGAGTAAGCTTTCATCAAGGATCTCTCTGCACTCTCATCTTTCCTTCAATCTAGACTAATCTCCCAGTCCCTGCCGCTGAAAAAACACCCCCAAAGCATGATGCTGCCACCACCATGCTTCATTGTAGGGATGGTGCCAGGTTTCCTCCAGATGTGACGCTTAGTATTCAGGCCAAAGAGTTCAATCTTGGTTTCATCAGATCAGAGAAACTTGTTTCTCATGGTCAGAGTTCTTTAGGTGCTTTTTGGCAAACTCCAAGCAGGCTGTCATGGAGTGCCTTTTACTGAAAAGTGGCCGTCTGGCCAATCTACCATGAAGGTCTGATTGGTGGAGAGCTGCAGAGATGGTTGTCCTTCTGGAAGGTTCTCCCATCTCCTTCCAAACACTGGAGCTCTGTCAGAGTAACCATCGGGTTCTTGGTCACTTCCCTGACCAAGGCCCTTCTCCCCTGATTGCTCAGTTTGGCCAGATGGCCAGCTCTTGGAAGAGTCTTGGTGGTTCCAAACTTCTTCCATTTAACAATGACTGAAGCCACTGTGACCTTGGGGACTGACGCGTATCGATTAATTTTTACATTCCTAATGCTGCTTTGTAGTATACCATATACTTATATATGGTCTAGCAGCACCACTACCGATCCCACACCCCCCTGGAGACGGGGGTTCGACCCGTGAACCCACCACTTTATGCTCGTTACATATGAACTTCACCTGCGTTGGGAACCTGTAGGTCAATCTTGACGTCAAAGTCGTGGACTTTAAAGAGGTCCTCTGATAGGTCGCTGGTGTTCTTAGTAGGGTCGATGACTTTCAGAGCAGCCTGTCCTGCTCCCCTGCCCATCTCAAACTCCAAGTCCATCTCTTTGCCTGACCCTTCTCCGTACTTCTCATTGAGGTGTTGGAGGATAGCTGCATGGACTGAAGGGTCTCTGGCCTGCCAAAACACAAACAGACACACACACAAGTTAATCTGAATATTATAATATTATACAGCATGGCTGCATCCAAAATGGCACCCTACATAGAGACTTACGTTAGACAGAGACAGAGAGCGAGACAGAGAGCGAGACAGAGAGCGAGACAGAGAGCGAGACAGAGAGCGAGACACAGAGCGAGACACAGAGCGAGACACAGAGCGAGACACAGAGCGAGACACAGAGCGAGACACAGAGCGAGACACAGAGCGAGACACTTACGTTAGGACAATATGGTGGAGAGAGAAAGAGAGAGAGACAGACTTACGTTAGACACCATGGTCGGTTTGCACTGCCGTCTAGTAAACGGGTCCATCTGCATCTTGGCATTCTGTCCTTCAGCCTGAAAGAGAAATAGTATATATAATATAGTCATAATAATAATTAAAAATGTAACGTAACAATGAGTCGTAATAAGCAATAGAATATAAATGTACACTGAATAAAAATATAAACTCAACATGTAAAGTGTTGGTCCCATGAGCTGAAATAAAAGATCCCAGAAATGTTCCATATTCGCACAAAAGCTTATTTCTCTCAAATTCTGTGCACAAATGTGTTTACATCCCTGTTAGTGAGCATTTCTCCTTTGTCAAGATAATCCCTCCACCTGACAGGTGTGGCAAATCAAGAAGATCATTAAACAGCACGATCATTACATAGGTGCACCTTGTGCTGGGGACAATAAAATGCCATTCTAAAATGTGCAGTTATGTCACAAAACACAGATGTCTCAAGTTTTGAGGGAGTGTGCAATAACCCAATCTACCTGACAGGTGTGGCAAATCAAGAAGATGATTAAACAGCATGAGCATTACACAGGTGCACCTCAAAATCAAATGTTATTTGTCACATGCGCTGAATACAAACACAGGTATTGTAAGGTTCCTTACAGTGAAATGCTTCCTGTCAAGCCCTTAACCAACAATGCAGTTAAGAAAGTATTTACTCAAATAAACTGAATATAAGAAAAAAAAAAAATAGAACAATAAATAATTAAGACGCAACTATAAAATAGTAGCTAGGGACAAAAGGCCACTAAAATGTGCAGTTTTGTCACACAACACAATGCCACAGAAGTTTCAAGTTGAGGGAGGGTGCAATTGACATGTTGACTGCAGGAATGTCCACCAGAGATGTTGCCAGATCATTGAATGTTCATTTCTCTACCATAAGCCGCCTCCAACGTCATTTTAGAGAATCGAGCAGTACGTCCAACCAGCCTCACAACAGTGTGTATGGCATCGTGTGGGCGAGAGGTTTGCTGATGTCAACGTTGTGAACAGAGGGCCCCATGGTGGTGGTGGGGTTATGGTATGGGCATAAACTACGGACAACGAACACAATTGCATTTTATCGATGGCAATTTGAATGCCCAGAGATACCGTGACGGGATCCTGAGGCCCATTGTCGTGCCATTCATCTGCCGCCATCACCTCATGTTTCAGCAGGATAATGCACGGCTCCATGTCACAAGGATCTGTAGACAATACCTAGAAGCTGAAAATGTCCCAGTTCTTCCATGACCTGCATACTCACCAGACATGGCACCCATTGAGCATGTTTGGGATGCTCTGGATCGACGTGTATCGACAGCGTGTTCCAGTTCCCGCCAATATCCAACAACTTCACACAGTCATTAAAGAGGAGTGGGGACAACATTCCACAGACCACAATCAACAGCCTGATCAACTCTATGTGAAGGAGATGTGTCGCGCTGCATGAGGCAAATGGTCACACCAGATACTGACTGGTTTTCTGATCCACACCCCTACCTTTTATTTTAAAGGTATCTGTGACCAACAGATGCATATCTGTATTCCCAGTCATGTGAAATCCAAAGATTAGGGCCTCATGAATTTATTTTAATTGACTGATTTCCTCATATGAACTGTAACTCAGTAAAATCTTTGAAATTGTTGCATGTTGCGTTTATATTTTTTGTTCAGTATATACGTATATTTAAAACAAAAACAAAACTTTAACGGATTAAAAACATAAATTGCGCTGCGATGACAGATATTTAGTTCAGGTGGAGGCTGGGATACTTACGACTAGAGCCTTCTCAGACTCCACGATGTTCCAGCTACGATTCCTCTGGTTGATGTAGCTGGAGGAGACAGATGGACAGAGAGGTTTAGATACATTCGGAGGAGACAGATGGACAAGAGAGGTTTAGATACATTCGGAGGAGACAGATGGACAGAGAGGTTTAGATACATCCGGAGAAAACAGATGCAAAGTATTCAAACCCCTTGACTTTCTCCACTTTGTTACGTTACAGCCTTATTCTAAAATAATTATTTCATCAATCTACACACAATACACAATAATGACAAAAGTAAAAAACAGTTTTTTTTAGAATGTTGGCAAATTTATAAAAGAAAAATCTCAAACTGAAATTTCACATTTCCATAAACATTCAGACCCTTTACTCAGTACTTTGTTGAAGCACCATAGACAGCGATTACAGCCTCCAGTCTTCTTGGGTATGATGCTACAAGCTTGGCACACCTGTTTTTGGAGAGTTTCTCCCATTCTTCTCTGCAGATCCTTTCAAGCTCTGTCAGGTTGGATGGGGAGCGTCGCTGCACAGCTATTTTCCGGTTTCTCCAGAGATGTTAGATCGGGTTCAAGTCCAGACTCTGGCTGGGCCACTCAAGGACATTCAGAGACTTGTCCCGAAGCCACTCCTGCGTTGTCTTGTCTGTGTGCTTAGGGTCGTTTCTTGTTGGAAAGTGAAGCGTCGCCCCAGTCGGAGGTCCTGAGCAAGTTTTCAAGAATCTCTCTGCACTTTGCTCCGTTCATCTTTCCCTCAATGCTGACTAGTCTCCAAGTCCCTGCCGCTGAAAAACATCCCACAGCATGATGCCACCACCACTATGCTTCACCGTAGGGATGGTGCCAGGTTTCCACTCCAGACGTGACGCTTTGCATTCAGGCCAAAGAGCTCAATCTTGGTTTCATCAGATCAGAGAATCTTGTTGCTCATGGTCTGAGAGTCTTTAGGGGCCTTTTGGCAAACTCCAAGCGGGCTGTCATGTGTCTTTTACTGAGAAGTGACTTCCGTTCGGCCACTCTACTATAAAGGCCTGATTGGTGGAGTGCTGCAGAGATGGTTGTCCTTCTGGAATGTTCTCCCATCTCCAAAGAGGAACCCTCTGTCAGAGAGACCATCAGGTTCTTGGTCACCTCCCTGATCAAGACCCTTCTCCCCCGATTGCGCAGTTTGGCCGGGCGGCCAGCTCTAGGAAGGGTCTTGGTGGTTCCAAACTTCTTCCATTTAAGAATGATGGAGTCCACTGTTCTTGGGGACCTTCAATGCTGCAGACATTTGTTTGGTATCCTTCCCCAGATCTGTGCCTCGACACAATCCTGTCTCGGAGCTCTACGGACAATTATTTCGACCTCATGGTTTGGTATTTGCTCTGACATGCACTGTTAACTGTGGGACCTTAAATAGACAGCTGTGCACCTTTCCAAATCATGTACAATCAATTGAATTTACCACAGGTGGATTCCAATCAAGTTGTATAAACATCTCAGGGATGATCAATGGAAACAGGATGCACCAGAGCTCAATTTCGAATCTCATAGCAAAGGGTCTGAATACTTATGTAAATAAGGTATCTTTTATTTGTAATAAATGCACAAACGGGGTATTGTGATGTCATTATGGGGTATTGTGATGTCATTATGGGGTATTGTGTGATGAGTTTGATATTCCTTTAAAATATAGGTTCTTATTCTGGTGACATGGTGATCGATGCTTGGCTGCCGTTGAACAAATATTCTCGTTCTTATCCATCTCATCATATAGGCTAGCAGCGCCGCACCGGTTGTTGTAAAACAGATTAAAGGGATAATCACTGCGCCAGTAAGCAGTTAGCGCCAGTAAGCAGTTAGCGCAGTAAGCAGTTAGCGCCAGTAAGCAGTTAGCGCCAGTAAGCAGTTAGCGCCAGTAAGCAGTTAGCGCCAGTAAGCGCAGTTAGCGCCAGTAAGCAGTTAGCGCCAGTTAGCAGTTAGCGCCAGTTAGCAGTTAGCGCCAGTTAGCAGTTAGCGCCAGTTAGCAGTTAGCGCCAGTTAGCAGTTAGCGCCAGTTAGCTCCAGAAACGACCTTCAAACTGCACGCAGAGACATAAAATAGTATCCACGAGTTCAATCTGACTCCGGGTAAGTTGCAAAATTGCCTAAAAATGTTGAAAATATCCCGTTTAACGTGTTGTGAGGATGACATTTACATTTAATTCAATGTTTCTTCACTTTAAAAAAATGTTCCATTGGATCTTACTATACAAACATTGCTAGCTCCGTTTCACAAGCGATGCACTTCTACTCAGGTCGTTGTACGAACAGTTTTAAAATCGAAGACGCTAAAACAAGTGAAGTTCATTATAATAAAAAATCTAATATGATTATTGTGTTCACCTGATGGCAGAGATGTTTTTGGTCCTCTGTCTGTCCAGATGCTCGGCCCTCTCCTCCAACTCATTCAGCTGGTCCTGGATCTCTTTGGCTCGGTCTCCTTCTCCACTCTCCTCAGCCATGGCCTGGAGGAAGACACAAGTCAAGTTGTCATGCAACAGGATACACATGGTAGGCAGGACAATGAAATGCTGACCTGCAGGTTCAAGGTGGACACCACATGAACAATAAATGGAATCAGAAAATAAAACTCTGTGGAATCAACAGAGTGTACACACACACACACACACACACACACACACACACACACCGTACACACACACACCGTACACACACACACCGTACACACACACACGCACACACACCACACACACACACACACGTACACACACACACACCGCACACACACACGTACACACAGCGTACACACACACCGTACCCAGGAGATGTTCATTTATCTACCTTATCTTTGAGTAGTGATGTTTTCTTCATGGCGTAGTTGGAAGGAGCCTTTCTGAATCTGTCTTTCTCTTTAACAATCTGTGGATCAACAAACAAGGTCAAAGTTCAACACTGTAATGAACATCATTAATACGGCACTGAATAGGTATGACCGGGAAATAAGCCTGAACAAATGAGACCAATATTACATCCCCAATGGCACCCTATCCCCTATATAGAGCACTACTTTAGACCAGAGCCCTATAGAACCCTGTCCCCTATATAGTGCACTACTTTAGACCAGAGCCCTATTCCCTATATAGTACACTACTTTAAACCAGAGGTCTATGGGCCCTACAAACACACAATAAGTTAGTCCTCGGGGTCCAGTCAGAGGAGTTTACCTGAAGACAGCCAGGCAGGAGCCCAATGAAGCTACTATAAGGGTCCTGGTCTAAAGTAGTGCACTATATAGGGAATAGGGTCCTGGTCTAAAGTAGTGCACTATATAGGGAATAGGGTCCTGGTCTAAAGTAGTGCACTATATAGGGAATAGGGCTCTGGTCTAAAGTAGTGCACTATATAGGGAATAGGGCTCTGGTCTAAAGTAGTGCACTATATAGGGAATAGGGCTCTGGTCTAAAGTAGTGCACTATATAGGGAATAGGGTCCTGGTCTAAAGTAGTGCACTATATAGGGAATAGGGCCCTGTTCTAAAGTAGTGCACTATATAGGGAATAGGGCTCTGGTCTAAAGTAGTGCACTATATAGGGAATAGGGTCCCTGGTCTAAAGTAGTGCACTATATAGGGAATAGGGCCCTGTTCTAAAGTAGTGCACTATATAGGGAATAGGGTCCCTGGTCTAAAGTAGTGCACTATATAGGGAATAGGGCTCTGGTCTAAAGTAGTGCACTATATAGGGAATAGGGTCCTGTTCTAAAGTAGTGCACTATATAGGGAATAGGGTCCCTGGTCTAAAGTAGTGCACTCTATAGGGAATAGGGCCCTGTTCTAAAGTAGTGCACTATATAGGGAATAGGGTCCCTGGTCTAAAGTAGTGCACTATATAGGGAATAGGGCTCTGGTCTAAAGTAGTGCACTATATAGGGAATAGGGTCCTGGTCTAAAGTAGTGCACTATATAGGGAATAGGGCTCTGGTCTAAAGTAGTGCACTATATAGGGAATAGGGCTCTGGTCTAAAGTAGTGCACTATATAGGGAAATAAGGTGATATTTGAGACGGACAGATACTTACGTCCTCGATGTCTTTGTCGTTGAATTTGTAGTTACAAGCCTCTTTGATGGCCTGCTCCTTCTTATTGACCTCATCTAGAGTGGGAACCTGCATACTGGCTACGATCATCTGTAGACAGAGGGAAAAACATCAAGAGACTCTGCTCTCCGACAGGCCCGACGTAACCCGGTATAACAGAACCCTGCTTCTCCACGAGACACCCATCCAAGATGCACAACATTCATCTTTCCCAGTCACTTTGGATATTCCCTGGTCTATTGTTACAAATCTTGCTGTCTACCAGGAGGAAGAGTTCAAGCAACCATGCTCCTCTATCCACAATCAGCATGTTCCCTCTGGTACTTCCTCAAGTCAACCATCCAACCAACCAGAAATCTCAATTTCCCACTTCCTCAAGTCAACCATCCAATCAGCATGCTCCTTCCAGTCAACTCACCGCCTCCTTCCACTTCATGAACTCGTTTTCTGTGAACTCCTGATTGGACACAAACTCCAGTCTGAAGACTCGGGTATCACCACCATGCCTAGAGGAGAGAGATTATGGGACAGGGCACAGAGAAACCGTCACAGACGAAGAGACAGAAATAGTGAAATGGGAAGAGAGGAGGAGAGAAAGAGAGGAGGAGGAGAAAGAAAGAGAAACAGGAAGAGGAGAGAGAAACAGGAAGAAGAAGTAGCAGGTAAGAGGAGAGAGATACAGGAAGAGGAGGTGGAGAGAAACAGGAAGAGGTGGAGAGAAACAGGAAGAGGTGGAGAGAAACAGGAAGAGGAGGTGGAGAGAAACAGGAAGAAGAGAAGCCAAGGGTAGTAGCAGGTAAGAGGAGAGAGATACAGGAAGAGGAGGTGGAGAGAAACAGGAAGAGGTGGAGAGAAACAGGAAGAGGAGGTGGAGAGAAACAGGAAGAAGAGAAGCCAAGGGTAGTAGCAGGTAAGAGGAGAGAGATACAGGAAGAGGAGGTGGAGAGAAACAGGAAGAGGTGGAGAGAAACAGGAAGAGGTGGAGAGAAACAGGAAGAGGAGGTGGAGAGAAACAGGAAGAAGAGAAGCCAAGGGTAGTAGCAGGTAAGAGGAGAGAGATACAGGAAGAGGAGGTGGAGAGAAACAGGAAGAGGTGGAAAAACAGGAAGAAGGTGGAGAGAAACAGGAAGAAGAAAGCCAAGGGTAGTAGCAGGTAAGAGGAGAGAGATACAGGAAGAGGAGGTGGAGAGAAGAAACAGGAAGAGGTGGAGAGAAACAGGAAGAGGAGGTGGAGAGAAACAGGAAGAAGAAGCCAAGGGTAGTAGCAGGTAAGAGGAGAGAGATACAGGAAGAGGAGGTGGAGAGAAACAGGAAGAGGTGGAGAGAAACAGGAAGAGGAGGTGGAGAGAAACAGGAAGAAGAGAAGCCAAGGATAGTAGCAGGTAAGAGGAGAGAGAAACAGGAAGAAGAGAAGCCAAGGGTAGTAGCAGGTAAGAGGCGAGTAGTTTTAAATGAAGGATGTCGTACTGTAACTGTAGTCCTTTGTTCGTCCGGGTCGTTCCCAACTGGTACACTTTAGCGGTCTCTACCACGTCAACTATTTCAGCCACCTTATCACAGGGAATTACAAGAAATACTCATTATTCAACAGAGCGGAGTTAAATAGGAATAAGTTTCCCAGACACGGAGATTCACCATTGAGCAGGATTTTCAGTCTAGGACCAGTTTTAAACATGCACTCAAGCTATTAAAAAATAATAATAATAATAATTAAATAACTTTTACTGGTGTAAATAATATCCCCGAATTAATACAGTAATGTACACACACATAAGGGTAAAGAAAATATGTTTTGACCAAAATAGTTTTTTTTTTGGTTTTAGTTTTTTTGACACAATTGCAAACTTCAAGGAGTAGTAGGCCGGTGCCCTCTTGATGTCATCAGCCTCCATCTTGCCTGAGGAACAAAAGAGGAGCAATAGAGAACTAACGAGGAAGCCTCCCCCCCACCCCCATGCCATGTGGATACCTGGACCACCTATTGAGATGTGCCTTTTGTTCAGTAAATCAGCTGATAAATGAGGTGAAAAAGGAGAGTGGGGAGAGTGGGGAGAGTGGGGAGAGTGGGACTTTAAATCTGTCTCAGGGGAAACAGCTCCAATAAACGCATCTGGTTACCCTGTAAACTGGTTTGCTACTACTGTTCCCGATGCCGATCCGTACGAAGCAGCCGCTGACGGTCTTCTGGAAGAACGGCATGTGACACCAGCGCTCCAGTTTGTGGCGAGACAGACGGACGCGGTTCAGCTCGTCTGGCAGCGACACGGGCTGAGATTTGGGTGGCGTCTCCTCTTTCCTGAAAACATCCCGAGACAGAAAACATAGAAACATTGGTCACTGATCGTTGGTCAAGCAGAAAGGTTTCAAATAGATTAAATAATTAAATTAAAAGTTACAAGGTTACTGAAATGGGATTTCTTAGACCAACTAAATCTTAAAGACCAAATTCAACATAAAGTAATATATACCTATTAAGGAACTACTAATTTGCAGTGTTTAACATTGAGCTCCTACCAGGAACACTTGAATAAAAGATATTAAAAAATAAACCCACAGCTGATGGATAGATACTCACTCTTCGTCTTCGGAATAAGATGAAGAGCGTGAACTGCGATCGCTCTTTACTGAGGATTTGTCTTCATCCTCCTCCTCTTCCTCCTCCTCGTCGTCAGAGTACACCTCGCTGGTCTTCAGGGGCTGCCGTTTCGCCAGGAGCTCCGCTGTCCTCGTTTTCTTCTTCTCTCTCTCCGCTTTCAGTTCCTCCATGGCCTGAGACTTTTTATCCAGCTTCTCGTCCCGTTTAGTTCTCCTCTCCTTGTTGTGGGACATAACCTACAGAGGAATGTAGTCACAATGTACAATGTACCTGTAAGGACTATGGAACACAATGTGGTGTGTTGTTAAAAAATATACAGCACATTGGGAAAGTATTTAAAATGACTTTTTTCCACATTGTGTTACATTACAGCCTAATTCTAAAAGGGATTAAATAATTTTTTCCCCCTCATCAATCTACACACAATACCCCATAATGGCATCACAATACCCCATAATGACATCACAATACCCCATAATGACATCACAATACCCCATAATGGCATCACAATACCCCATAATGGCATCACAATACCCCATAATGGCATCACAATACCCCATAATGACATCACAATACCCCATAATGACATCACAATACCCCATAATGACATCACAATACCCCATAATGACATCACAATACCCCATAATGGCATCACAATACCCCATAATGACATCACAATACCCCATAATGGCATCACAATACCCCGTCTGCTAAATGACTTAAATGTAAATGTAAATAGCTTATTTACATAAGTATACAGACCCTTTGCTATGAGACTTAAAATTTAGCTCAGGTTCCTGGTTCCATTGATCATCCTTGAGATGTTTCTACAACTTGATTGGAGTTCATCTGTGGTAAATGCAATTGATTGGACATGATTTGGAAAGGCACACAGCTGTCTATATAAGGTCCCACAGATGACATGGTTTGGTTTTTTGTGCTCTGAAATAATTGTGTCGAGGCACAGATCTGGGGAAGACTACCAACAAATTTCTGCCGCATTGAAGTTCCCCAAGAACACAGTGGCCTCCATCATTGTTAAATGGAAGAAGTTTGGAACCACCAAGACTCTTCCTAGAGCTGGCAGCCCGGCCAAACTGAGCAATCAGGGGAGAAGAAGCTTGGTAAGGGAGGTGACCAAGAACCCGATAGTCACTCTGACAGAGCTTCAGAGTTCCTCTGTGGAGATGGGAGAAACTTCCAGAAGGACAACCATCTCTGCAGCATTCCACCAATCAGGCCTTTATGGTAGAGTGGCCAGATTGAAGCCACTTCTCAGTAAAAGGCACATTACAGTCCGCTTAGAGTTTGCCGAAAGGCACATAAAGACTCTCAGACCATGAGAAACAAGATTCTCTGGTCTGATGAAACCAAGATTGAACTCCTTGGCCTGAATGCCAAGTATCATGTCAGGAGGAAACCTGGCACCATCCCTACGGTGAAGCATGGTGGTGGTGGCAGCATCATCATGCTGTGGGGGATGTTTTTCAGCGGCAGGGACTGGGAGACAAGTCGGGATCGAGGGAAAGATGAACAGAGCAAAGTACAGAGAGAGATCCTTGTTGAAAACCTGCTCCAGAGCACTCAGGACCTCAGACTGGGGCGAAGGTTCACCTTCCAACAGACGAATGACCCTAAGCACACAGCCAAGACAAAGCAGGAGTGGCTTCGGGACAAGTCTCTGAATGTCCTTGAGTTGCCCAGCCTTGAACCCAATCGAACATCTCTGAAGAGACCTGAAAATAGCTGTGCAGCGATGCTCCCCATCCAACCTGACAGAGCTTGAGAGGATCTGCAGAGAAGAATGGAAGAAACTCCCCAAATACAGGTGTGCCAAGCTTGTAGCGTCAGACCCAAGAAGAGTTGAGACTGTAATCGCTGCCAAAGGTGCTTCAACAAAGTACTGAGTAAAAGGTCTGAATACTTATGCAAATTTGATATTTCTAAAAAACAGTTTTTGCTTGGTCATTATGGGGCATTGTGATGTCATTATGGGGCATTGTGTGTAGATTGCTGAGTAACAAACAATGTAATCCATTTTAGAATAAGGCTGTAATGTAACAAAATGTGAAAAAAGTCAAGGGGTCTGAATACTTTCCAAATGCACTATACTTTCACACATGTGCTGCTGCTAATATGTTCTTTATTTTACTCTTATTATTATCTATCCTGATGACTAGTCACTTTACCCTGCCTTCATGTACATATCTACCTCAAATACCTTATTATTATCTATCCTGATGACTAGTCACTTTACCCTGCCTTCATGTACATATCTACCTCAATACCTTATTATGATCTATCCTGATGTCTAGTCACTTTACCCTGCCTTCATGTACATATCTACCTCAAATACCTTATTATTATCTATCCTGATGCCTTGTCACTTTACCCTGCCTTCATGTACATATCTACCTCAAATACCTTATTATCTATCCTGATGTCACTTTACCCTGCCTTCATGTACATATCTACCTCAAATACCTTATTATCTATCCTGATGTCACTTTACCCTGCCTTCATGTACATATCTACCTCAAATACCTTATTATCTATCCTGATGTCACTTTACCTTGCCTTCATGTACATATCTACCTCAATACGTCGTACTCCTGCACAAAGAGTCTTTAGAAATGTTTTCAGAAGATAAACTCACCACCTGCAGGTCCTGATGAGTCCGGTCTTCATGATGACCGGATGATCTCTCTCGTTTCTTCCGTTCTTCCTCATCCTTCTTCTTCTTCTCTTCTTTCTCCTTCTTCTTCTTCTCTTCTTTCTCCTTCTTCTTCGCAGTCTTCAGTTTCTTTTTAATTTCAAATCTGATACAGAAGATGTTCGATTATTATTATACATAGCAATACATCAAGATATACATAGCAATACATCAAGATATACATAGCAATACATCAAGATATACATAGCAATACATCAAGATATACATAGCAATACATCAAGATATACATAGCAATACATCAAGATATACATAGCAATACATCAAGATATACATAGCAATACATCAAGATATACATAGCAATACATCAAGATATACATAGCAATACATCAAGATATACATAGCAATACATCAAATACATTAATATCATCCTGATGTCACTTTACATCAAGATATACATAGCAATACATCAAGATATACATAGCAATACATCCTGATATACATAGCAATACATCAAGATATACCTTCATACATCAAGATATACATCAATACGTCAAGATATACATAGCAATACAAAGATATACTTTAGAAATGTTTCAAGATAGATAAATACACCTCAAGATATACATGAATACATCAAGATATACATAGAATACATCAAGATATACATAGCAATTCTTCCGATTACATCAATACATCAAGATATACATAGCAATACATCAAGATATACATAGCAATACATCAAGATATACATAGCAATACATCAAGATATACATAGCAATACATCAAGATATACATAGCAATACATCAAGATATACATAGCAATACATCAAGATATACATAGCAATATATCAAGATATACATAGCAATATATCAAGATATACATAGCAATACATCAAGATATACATAGCAATACATCAAGATAGTCATTCACTTAAAAAAATAAAATAAAAATTCTCCCTGTTTTCTAAAATTATATATATTTTTATTTAATTTAACTAGGCAAGTCGGTTAAGAATATATTTCTTATTTACAATGACGGCCTACACCGGCCAAACCCGAGCAACGCTGGGCCAATTGTGCGCCGCCCTAAGGGACTCCCAATTACAGCTCCATTGGTGATAGAGCATGGATTCGAACCAGGGTGTCTGTAGCACTGACGCCTCTAGCACTGAGATGCAGTGCCTTAGACCACTGTGCCACTTGGGAGCCCTCTCACAATCTACTGATCAGGCAATTAGGATAATCACAGGGATTTTCTCTCTCCCTCTCCCTCTCCTCCCTCCCCCCCCCCTCCCTCCCTCCCTCCAAAAATATCAACGTAACATGCAACAATTTCAAATATGTTACCGAGTTACTGCTCATATAAGAAAATCTGTCAATTGAAATAAATTCATTAGGCCCTAATCTATGGATTTCACATGACTGGGAACACAGATATGCATCTGTAGGTCACAGAAACCTTTAAATAATTGTAGGGTCGTGGTGAATGAATAACGAGTCTCAGCCCGACGACAGTCTCAACTCTCCTGCCCGACGACAGTCTGTCACAACTCTCCTGCTCATCCTAGTCTCACCTTATATTCTTCATATGAATAAATGAACGCGGCTCTGTACTCAAAGGATCACTTTTGCTTCTTAGTCCAGGACTAGGCTAAAATTTGCATCCAGGAAACTGTCCCTTATAGTTCCAACTTCCTGAAGTAGACTTACCTCCTCTTGAGCACCTCCCTCTTCTCTATCCTATTGAAGAGCTCCTGCTCCCTCTCCTTCTCCGTCATCTGCTCCAGCCGAGCCCTGTCCTCCTCGTCTCCCATCAGGTCCTCTCCGTAGTCGTCCCTGAAGACATCGTCCTCCGACGAGGAGTCTGAGCTGGAGGCAGAGCTGTTGCTCTCGGAGTCAGACACCTCACCTGGAGGAAGAGACCATTACATAATAAGAAACCCAAGAGAGATGTTTATCTCAATGTGTCTTTCTGTGATTCCACGTCTCCGATCACCTGGAAGAGACCATTACATGGTGTTAGTTAGCATTATTAGCATTATTAGTTGGTAGATATGCAAGAATCATAATGGTCAAATAAACCACTGGCAGCAATCAACAACTCTTGGGGTCTATCTCAATTAGTCTTTCAAAGATTCCTTGCATCCCATCTCCTTCTCAAGTGTATATAGAATGAGAAGATCCAAGGTCTCTCCCCTCGGGTCATCCTCTCCAATGTGTTTTTAGAAGGAGCCAAGGAGAGAGGATGAGAAGTATAGAGGAAAGATGGAGGGAGGGGGTGAGCCCGGGGTTTCAGGACAACGTACCCTCCTCAGGGGCAGAACTGTCAGCTGAACTGTCTCCACCAGAACTCCCGGACGATGCAGCTTTATGTGCCTTCTTCTTCGCGGCCTCTTTCTTCTTCTCTGTTGTTGTCGGTTTCCCTGGCTTAACTTTCTTCTTGACTTTAGGACCACCGGCGGTCCACTAAGTGAAAACAACATACACAGAAAAATCAGTAAACACAATGTTGTCACATGGAGCATCAAGGACTGTATAAAAAATATAGTGATAATAACATGACTCTTTCATGCCACCTAGTGTAAGGGCTGGTTTCCTGGACCCAGGTCAAGCCTAGTCAGGGACTAAAACATTTTTCTAAAAAAAGATCCTCAGTTGAGCATGCTTCTTAGTACAGGAAACCAGCCCTAAGGAGATCAACATAGACATAGAGAGGAGATTCATACCTCATCGTCGCTGTCTGATGTCTCCGAGTCTGACGAGGCTGCAGGCTTACTGACTGGCTGGTCATCCTGTTGGTTATCCTGCTGGTCATCCGAGTCCACCCTCTTCCTCTTGGTGGCCAGAGACAGAAGCTCCTGGGGACCACAGGGTGAGAGACAGAGGTGAGTGCCTGAACTCCTGATACAGCATATCAAACAGACAAAGTGGAGAAGCTGACATCCTATTATAAAAACAGGTGTTAACAGTTAATATGGATTGAGACGGAAGCGCCTGGGTGCCACAGGGTGGGAGGGGTAAGTTTAAAGCATGGGTGATTGTGTCTGAAAAGGCTTACACAGTGATAAGACAAAATGGGAAGGTAGAATTAGTGGAGGAGCTTACATCCTGTAAAACATATATATATTTTCAATAGTTAATATGGATTGACTTATACAGGATGAATTCTGTATGGCCTGCTCAGAGGACAGCAGAACAGGTAAATGTTACATTTTTGTTGACTAAACCTTTACAGTATATTTAGAGGCTGTTGCATGTGTGGAAGCATAGTAGTACTATAGTTTATCAGTCACTCGCTTTTATCATGTAGTCTTATTTTACAGTGAGAAACTTAAATGATTCTATTTTAATATGGTGCTGTGTAACAGAAATAATATATATATATATATATATATATATATGAGCCATCATTGGGTAATATACCTCCCTGTTGAAGCTCGTGTCAACGTTTAACTGTATGTTTACCAAAACAAAATGTAATCAACAGGCCGAAATGTTGCTAGTTACCTAACTAAATTACTATCAGGAGGTATAATAGCAAAGATAGCAAATTACCACCTTCACTGCTACATGTAAGGCTATGCTAAATCTACGAGTGACATGTCTTTATAGCAACACCACTGGCTGTACAGAAACGGGACAGTCTATCGGACGCTAGCTGGTTAGCTAACATTAGCTAACTGTGTGTCAACATTTAACTTCAGCTGCGCCCCTTCGGGTCATGCAGAAAGATTGCGTTATAAATCCGTAGGTCACTGTATTATTTGATTAGCAAATTATCACAGATTATTGTCGTTGCCACATGATACTATAAACTGGAATTGAATAAAGCCAATAAAACGTCAGGCCTATGGCGCGGTGTTTTCCTCCAAAACTCCTAGGCACAGCTAACATTACCTAGGTTGTCAACACCGAGCGGAAAAACCCCCCACATAGAAACCTCCTTACTTCATCTAAATTATCATCACTGGCGCTGTCTTCAGAGTCAGAGTCGATAACGACTCGACCTTTCCGTTTCTTTACATTCACCATGATTAAAGCTTTATGTTTCGTCTGTGGTGGCTGTTGAACTAAAACTCCGCAGTCCTCCACAACGGGCCGATATACAACTGAACATTGTCGCAACGACTAGAGAACAAGCGGAACTGAAAATCACCGGCAGTGATTTCAGGTAGGACTTTTATCTGGACGGAACACAACCTTGGATTGGTACACTTCCGTATTTAAAAATGATAATAATCATGATTACACATTTATAAAAATCGGTTAGAGACGGTTAGAGATTATACTGATTTTTATTCTACGCTACAAAGTGAAGAACACAATGCTGTTTACTTAAGGTCTGTTTGTAAATAAATTCGTGAGACCGATCCAACCGGTAACAAGTTCAGTTGTCAGTCACCGGGTAAGTAACGTTAACGACAGAAAAAAAAACATTGCATTTCCTGCTATCAAAATGAGTTGATTGATATTGTACATTCTGTTATTCACTTAGCTTGTCTTCGTATGACTATTAACCAGAACCTGGATGTCCTGTTACAGACTGTTGATGTGGTCATCTAGCTAATGGCGTAGTCCAATATTTCACTAAAGGAGCCAAACGTTACTCCTTAGTCCAATGTTACATGTTTTGTATAAAGGGCGAATTGACTCTGTAAACCAAAACAGCCAAGTACGCATCTACATGTGTTGAAACAAATCCCTATACTTTAATATCACATCAAAATAATTTCTCAAACGCAAAATACACTTTTAACCGGTCAACACAATTGCAGCAGACAGTACCTTTTTTTAAAGTAACACGTTTGTGGCGTACCTAGCACAGGTTGTCCACTCTGTCTTCCCTCTGTTTTCCGTAAACAAGCGCTGTAACATGGAGATATGGCCGTGTGGGAATCCTAACCCTATAAACGGTGTGTATCAATTTAATTTATTTCTTGCCGATATGAAATATAAGGTCCTTATGCTTCCAAAACAGTAAGAACCGCAAGAAATCAGTGTTTTAATGTTCAGACTGAGCGTCGCGGCACAACAAAGCATACCTTTTTACAGAAGATGCTTTCCTCATCGTCATTTGACTTTTGTGTAATGGAACTGAGTGAGATGATCAAGGGATACCTATGGCAATGAACATGATAATGCCCTGGCTGTGACATTGTACTTGCTCCTCTTGACAGTCAATCCTTAACGACCACTTTTGTCTCCCCCACCCCAACAGTAAGGCAAGAAACCAGGATTACTTTTTATGGCAGTGTCAAGAGCTACACATTTCACCCCAGCAGTGAGATTTATTGGATCCTGCTACAAACAGAGACTCTTGACCCCACACCTGTCTGTGGGATGGAGGGCTATCTCTGGAGGAGAGTACAGACGGCCAGGCCAGACACAGGACAACACCCCCATATGGAAGACGTTTGACTTCAATAAAGGTGTGGAGGGGATACGAAAGCATTTTACTCTGCTGAAGAATGAGTTTCTGGGCCGCTGGACAGGGCCAGAGGGAAAGCCACTGATTGAACATATCCTGGAACAGACCAGGGTGGTCTGGGAGTTCAGAGGGCCAGAGAGCCTGGAGCAGTGGACAGTGTCTTCAGACCAAGAGATCGGCGGGAGGAGTGAGGCCTATCTGAAGCTAGGCAGGAACAACGCTACATGTCTGATGTATGGGACCCTCTGTTCTGCTCCCCCCAGGGACGGAGAGACACGATATAGTGGATACTGCACTCTACGTTCCAAACCGCCCATGGTTAGTACTGATGTTGTCTTAACTGCCAGTCCGTTTCTGCCCTCTTGCCAATGAGTTGGCATGATTATACAAACACCGGTACTCGGGCTAGTCTTTCCTCCCCAGTAAGATTAAACGGCTGCCAAACATTGAGCAAGTCCTTCCATCAGTTCCATGACTCATCCTTGGGAAGCATGGCCATGCGAGATGTTAACCTCCCCCCCAAAAAAATATGTTTTCTCTAGGGTTCGTTTGACAGTAAGAAGCATCACGATTGGTCCAGCTTCAACACCCTGCACCTGCGTATCCGTGGTGACGGGCGACCATGGATGATTAACGTCGGTGCGGAGACCTACTTCTCACACCAGAAGGACGACATGTACAGTTACTTCCTGTACACACGGGGAGGACCTTATTGGCAAGATGTCAAGGTACAGCTTAGCCAGGGACACTTTCAGTTGCAAATGCCATGAAATAGAGATGTTATGATTCCATAGTCTACATATTAGAGGCATGTTTCGTTTTATTACAGCCCATATCCATCTGAACGTTGCGTTCTACTGAACTCGTTCCCAGTCTCCCTTGCTTGGTTTTGGCTTTTCGTTTAAGGAAACCGTCTTCAATTGTTTGCGTCTCACACAGCACATAGGAAATGAGCAAGGCTATCGTCGTGTGATCTTAGCTCTGACTACTATAGGACATGACCGAGGCTATCGCCGTGTGATCTTAGCTGTGACTACTATAGGACATGACCGAGGCTATCGCCGTGTGATCTTAGTTGTGACTACTATAGGACATGACCGAGGCTATCGCCGTGTGATCTTAGTTGTGACTACTATAGGACATGACCGAGGCTATCGTCGTGTGATCTTAGTTGTGACTACTATAGGACATGACCGAGGCTATCTCCGTGTGATCTTAGTTCTGACTACTATAGGACACGACCGAGGCTATCGTCGTGTGATCTTAGCTGTGACTACTATAGGACATGACCGAGGCTATCGCCGTGTGATCTTAGTTCTGACTACTATAGGACATGACCGAGGCTATCGTCGTGTGATCTTAGCTGTGACTACTATAGGACATGACCGAGGCTATCGTCGTGTGATCTTAGTTGGTCCAGAAGTATTTGGGTGCTAACATTTGATTGCACTTTTACAGATTCCATTCTCAAAATTCTTCCTCTCTAGTCGCGGGAGGGTACAAGATGATCAACATCCTCTCTGGTTGGACAAAGTAAGAAAAATGATACTCTAAATACTACATAGACAAGGGTAAAATGATGATTCACTTGCTAGGTTTTTGCAACTCTTAATGTCCGTTTTGTGCTCCTAGGTCAACACCATAGGAATAACGTTGGGTGACAAGGCAGACGGTCCATTTCAACTGGAGATTGATTTTGTTGCCGTGTGTAACGACCTTGCACACACAGAGGAGTTTGCATATGAGGTATACAAGAGGAACCCTGAAGTCTGAGGACAACAAGCATCACCCACCAAGTCCCCCAAAAAAAAATCTGCTTCAGGAAATGCCAAATTTACTACATGTATTTACAATTCTGAAAAAGTACAACAACTTATACGCACTGTAAAACATGTGAATTACAGATGACCAAAATATTTAACATGTTAATGTGAACAATAAAGTACATAACATTGTAATTCCTCAAGTTGTTTGAGGAACTACAGAGTAAAATTTAACAATCACAACAGATTAGAACAGTACAGAGGACAGATGCAGTAAAAACAGGGTCTAATCTTTACAGAAGAGTTGGGGGGGGGGGGGGGGGGGGGATTAGGTCATGACGAGGCCTCGTCTGGCTCCAAGCATGTTCACTTTCTTCTGCTTCCTGTCTTCAGTCTGTTTTGTCCTCCTTTCCTCCCTTGAATAAAAATAAAATATGGAAATCAATACAGCCATTCGGAAAGAGAACAAGTTTCAGGACAGACTCAATTAGTTCCCTTGGACTTTTTTCATTGAGTAATCAATGAACGATTGAATTCAATTACTCAAATTCCCCTTCCACTTTGAACTTTGTTTGTTCCTGACGCTCACCTTGTCTGAACCGGGTGCTGTTTGTAGTTCTTCTGGTGTGAAAGAACAATCTGAGACTGGTCAGCGGTGTTCTCCTTGGTCTCTCCATAAGGCTTCAGCTTCCCTACAGACACGACAAGGCGGGGCGTTATCGACTAGACACGACAAGGCGGGGCGTTATCGACTAGACACGACAAGGCGGGGCGTTATCGACTAGACAAGGCGGGGCGTTATCGACTAGACACGACAAGATCGACCGGGGCGTTATCGAAGACACGACAAGGCGGGGCGTTATCGACTAGACACGACAAGGCGGGCGTTATCGACTAGACACGACAAGGCGGGCGTTATCGACTGACGACTAGACACGACAAGGCGGGCGTTATCGACTAGACACGACAAGGCGGGGCGTTATCGACTAGACACGACAAGGCGGGGCGTTATCGACTAGACACGACAAGGCGGGGCGTTATCGACTAGACACGACAAGGCGGGGCGTTATCGACTAGACACGACAAGGCGGGGCGTTATCGACTAGACACGACAAGGCGGGGCGTTATCGACTAGACACGACAAGGCGGGGCGTTATCGACTTACACGACAAGGCGGGCGTTATCGATCGACTAGACACGACAAGGCGGGCGTTATCGACTAGACACGACAAGGCGGGCGTTATCGACTAGACACGACAAGGCGGGGCGTTATCGACTAGACAAGGCGGGGCGTTATCGACTAGACACGACAAGGCGGGGCGTTATCGACTAGACACGACGGGGCGTTATCGACTAGACACGACAAGGCGGGGCGTTATCGACTGACACGACAAGGCGGGGCGTTACGACCAGACACGACAAGGCGGGGCGTTATCGACTTGTAAGGGGGCGTTATCGACTAGACACGACAAGGCGGGGCGTTATCGACTAGACACGACAAGGCGGGGCGTTATCGACTAGACACGACAAGGCGGGGCGTTATCGACTAGACACGACAAGGCGGGGCGTTATCGACTAGACACGACAAGGCGGGGCGTTATCGACTTAAGGCGGGGCGTTATCGACTAGACACGACAAGGCGGGCGTTATCGACTAGACACGACAAATGCGGGGCGTTATCGACTAGAACGAAAGGCGGGCGTTATCGACTAGACACGAAAGGCGGGGCGTTAGACTAGAACAAGGAATCAATTCGACTAGTTGTCGAAGACACGACAAGGCGGGGCGTTATCGAGATAACTGACACGACAAGGCGGGGCGTTATCGACTAGACACGACAAGGCGGGGCGTTATCGACTAGACACGACAAGGCGGGGCGTTATCGACTAGACACGACAAGGCGGGGCGTTATCGACTAGACACCGATAAACCGGGGCGTTATCGACTAGACACCGATAAACCGGGGCGTTATCGACTAGACACCGATAAACCGGGGCGTTATCGACTAGACACCGATAAACCGGGGCGTTATCGACTAGACACCGATAAACCGGGGCGTTATCGACCACCGATAAACCGGGGCGTTATCGACTAGACACCGATAAACCGGGGCGTTATCGACTAGACAAACCGGGGCGTTATCGACTAGACACGAGAAACCGGGGCGTTATCGACTAGACACGAGAAACCAGGGCATTATTGACTTACCCTTGTGAGGCTTGTAGGTGAGAGGCTTAGAGAGACTGGCCTTCAGATCAAAGTTGGCCTTGTTGGTTCCAGGAGTGTTAGAAAGAACACTGGTGTTTGCATTGAACACAAATGCTGTTCCTTATAAAAAAAAAAGGAAAAATACCAAAGAAAACAGGAAGGAATCAATTCAGTTGTAATGCATAGATAATGCAAAGTAAAGACTACATAGAAATGAAATTTAACGTGATCTAGATCTAGAGAGGACGTTACCTGGCGTCTTGGTGCTAGAGGGAACAGAGGGCTTGTTGACTTCACGTTTCCCGCCAACTTTAGTCTCTTTCCCAGGAGTGACGAGTTCCACACGGGTTGACGCGCGCGCTGGGGTCTTGACCATGGGCCTCTTGTGCTCATTATCCTGAGTAGCCTGAGAGAACCTTTACACAAACCAACAGTTGGACTTAATCTATAACATTTCATTCTAGAAAACGGTCACCTTGAACAAAAGCTAGTGAGTTAACTTCTATTTTGCAGCAACTCGTCATGGTGTGAAGTTCATCACAAGAGGTTCACCTAGAAGTTTCAGTAGCACTGTAAAGTACTTGGTACTAACTAAATCAGACCAATGTTAAAAAAAAATACTCACCGGACATTGATCCTGCAAGTGGACAGGACTGTGGGTCTGAATGGAACAACAGTGTCCTTCTGAGGGGAGTTGGTGCCAGAGACCCGGGTCTGTCTGCGTTTGTCTGTAGCTGGCTTACTGGCTGAGAGTCTACTTTTATCAGTGGCAGATTTGATGGCTGAGATCTGGGTCTGTCTGCGTTTGTCTGTAGCTGGCTTACTGGCTGAGAGTCTACTTTTATCAGTGGCAGATTTGATGGCTGAGAATCGAGTCTGTCTGCGTTGGTCTGTGGCAGGTCTCTGGGATGCTGGGCTGAACAGGGAGGCACAGCTCGACATCTGGAAAACACATCAAGGACTGATCACACCAAGCAACAATGGAATAGGAACCAATTAAAAGACGCTAAGAAAGATTCAACATGTACTGCTTTACCCCTGGGGTTTTTCCTTCAGTCGGGTGAGAAAGAGTCTTATCGGAGAGAACCTAAAGAATATAAAAAGACCATATATAATTAACCATTTGATACATTTATGGTTAACTATGCTATTTTGTAATTAATAGTTCCTTGGGCTTATTTGAGATTGAACATCAAACCCCCACCTTGACCACAACACAAACACCACCTCTATTATATACACTGCTCAAAAAAATAAAGGGAACACTTAGACAACACAATGTGACTCCAAGTCAATCGCACTTCTGTGAAATCAAACTGTCCACTTAGGAAGCAACACTGATTGACAATACATTTCACATGCTGTTGTGCAAATGGAATAGACAACAGGTGGAAATTATAGGCAATTAGCAAGACACCCCTAATAAAGGAGTGGTTCTGCAGGTGGAGACCACAGACCACTGCTCAGTTCCTATGCTTCCTGGCTGATGTTTTGGTCACTTTTGAATGTGCTCACCAGAGGTAGCCTGACTGCCATTAGGTACCGAGATGAGATCCTCAGACCCCTTGTGAGACCATATGCTGGTGCGGTTGGCCCTGGGTTCCTCCTAATGAAAGACCTCATGTGGCTGGAGTGTGTCTGCAGTTCCTGCAAGAGGAAGGCATTGATGCTATGGACTGGCCCGCCTGTTCCCCAGACCTGAATCCAATTGAGCACATCATGTCTCGCTCGATCCACCAACACCACAGACTGTCCAGGAGTTGGCAGATGCTTTAGTCCAGGTCTGAGATCCCTCAGGAGACCATCCGCCACCTCATCAGGAGCATGCCCAGGTGTTGTAGGGAGGTCATGAAGGCACGTAGCGGCCACACGCACTACTGAGCCTCATTTTGACCTAATTTAAGGACATTACATCAAAGTTGCATCAGCCTGTAGTGTGGTTTTCCACTTTAATTTTGAGTGTGACTCCAAATCCAGACCTCCATGGGGTTGATAAATTTGAATTCCATTGATAATTTGTGTGATTTTGTTGTCAGCACATTCAACTATGTAAAGAAAAAAGTATTTAATAAGAATATTTCATTCATTCAGATCTAGGATGTTATTTTAGTGTTCCCTTTACTTTTTTTGAGCAGTGTAGTTCAACTCTGACCCTGCGAGGTCCAGAGACCGCTGGTTTCCTGTTCTACCTGATAATTAAAATTGCACCCACCTGGTGTCCCAGGTCTAAATTAGTCCCTGATTAAAAACCACAGTGGAACTGGCTTTGAGGTCCAGAGTTGAAGGATATAGTTCATTACCTTCAGTTCCTTCACGGAACTTCTGAACAAATCAACTTGCTTGGTCTTCCTTTCCACGTACGAATCGATTGACTCCATCCTCTTGAAATGTGCCTCGTGGAGCTTTCTGAAGTCTACAATAGAAAGGGTGTAAATAATAATAATATATACACACACTTTTCTCCCCCAGGTCAGAATTTTCACTACTTATCTTGAGGCTTAATGTGTTCCCGGACAGACATGGTTTCAAGCGAGGACCTAAAACAATGTTTTATCTTGAATGTTTTAGATCCTGTAGCTACAGAACATATATGATTCAGATGACTAACTTGGTGTCGTAGGCTTCAGCATCGACTTAGTCCTCTTCAGGAGCCCCTCGTAGCGAGGGATCTTTCCTACTGGCATCACCACCTTCTGTTCCTCTCCTATGCAAATATGAGAATGTGAGCAATAAACTTTTTTTTTTTTTTTTTACATTTTAGTAAATTTAGCAGATGTTATTATCCAGAGCGACTTAGGGTTAAGTGCCTTGCTCAAGGACAGAAAGATTTTTTTACCGACTCTGATCTTCGAACCACCAACCTCTTGGTTACTTGCCCAATGCTCTTAACTGCTAGGCTACCTGCCACCCTAATGATGTTACTGAAACCAGAGTTGATCCTCTACATAGCACTTCCACGTCCACAAGACTAACCTTTCTCAAAAGTCACTGCTGGGGCTGCATCTTTGTGGCCAGGTTCAGGCTGAACATTGGTTTTCTGTGACTCCTCTACTGGTGCTGCCACCCCAGAATCCTTAGCGGCAGACGTTTTCCTTCTCTTAACACTCCCTTGGCCGATTCTGGGTTCAACCAGCTTCTCAAAGATCTAGATCAAAAACACCATAGTTCAGTTTCTCAAACACATATCCTTTCTTAACATAAAGACACATGGAGACCACTGTCGGGGCACACACACACCTCTTCCTCATCTTCAGGCTCCTTCCTCTTCTTCGGTCGCCCTCTACCGCGACGTTTGGTAACAAACTCCTGAGCTTGTTGTTTTAGGAAAGGCTCATCGTCAACCTGTGATGAATTGTTGACTTCCTGGGTTGAGTTGATGTCATCCTGTGCAGCAATGCCAGTCTCATCTCCCTGCTAAATACACAACCAGAGGTTTGTAAAATTACAATGCAAACATAGCTAGTCATAAAACACACGGAAAGAAAGTTAAGGAGAAATCAGTGTACCTTGCAGATCGCGTAGAAGTGTAATAAGTTGCGGTTTTTAAATGTCAAGTACACAAATTACAGTGAAATGCCTTTCTTGCAAAGAAGTTCTTATCCCAACAATGCAGTAATCAATATCAATTTACACCTGTATTTAACTAGGCAAGTCGGTGAAGAACAAATTCTTATTGACAAAGACAGCCTACCCCCGGCCAAACCCAGAAGACACGGGGCCAATTGTGCTCTGCCCTATGGGACTCCCAATCACGGCCGGATGTGATACAGCCTCGATTCAAACAAGGGACTGTAGTGACACCTTTTGCACTGAGATGCAGAACCTTAGACCGCTGCGCCACTCGGGAGCCCTTTGCAGTAATCAATGTAGTAGTATAAAGTATATGCATAGTCACTTTACCTCTACCTACATGTAAATGTTAACCTCGACTAATCTGTGCCCACGCACATTGACTCTGTACCCCTTGTATATAGCCTTGTTACTGTTCTTTTATTGTTGCTCTTAAAATTAGTCATTTTTTCTATTTTCTTGTTTACTTCCAAGTTTATTTAATAAATACCTTTACACATCTGCATTGTTGGTTAAACGGCTTGTAAGTATGTTGTATTAGGCGCATGACAAATTAAAATTGTGATTTTAAGTCAAATAGAACAAGAACAAAACGAGAGAGAAAAAAAAAAAGATAATTTGAACAGAAGTTGGAGGGAGCTTCAAGCCAGAACTTAACGTACCTCCACTGCAACATCTCCCTGCTGCTGGAAATGCTCCTTGAGCACCATCAGAAGCTTATCAGCCTTAAAAAAACAAAGTTAGCTAAGTTATACACTGCAAAACAACGTGATGGATAATATAGTAAGTTAACTAGCTGTTAGTTGGGTAACGTTAGCTAGCTAATGCGTTAGCTAACCCACAAACAACCCAATACAGTTACTGTTTACGATTTATTGTACCTTCAGTTTTGAGGTTTTGAGCCCAATCTCCTTCGCAAGACTGCGTAATTCGGCATACTTCATGGAATCCAATTCCATTTTTTTTTTTCGTGTTTTACCTAAAAAACAAATGAGTTTGTCGCTTGAACACGTTTTATCTAATCCGCTCCGACTCACAGACAATTTATTTTGTCGCGCCTGACCGTTAAAATGCTCAGGTTCAAAAAACTGGAGTATAAGACATTTGATTGGCTGGCGGATGTACACGGAAGTACCTCGCAACCAATCAAAACTAATTTCTATTAGCACCTTGGTTCTCCACTAGATGGCAGTAAAAACACGGAATAAAACAACCGAAAAAGACACTTAATAAAATAGATGTTTTGGGTCAGAAGTTGAAATAACGTGACATTTTAAATAAAATAATAGAAACATGTATGATTTCGAGTCATTTCAATACTGCGATACAAATGACCAAAGCCTGGAGAATGAGTCAGTGAACCAAGCCATTCTCGGGCATCCAGCAACTTTCCATTGAGGACGATGGAACAGTGTGGGCTGATTCCCGAACGATATGTGAAGAGACAACATGTCAACTCACTAAATTTGTCTTAGTAAGTTGCTCCATTACAACTAGCTAGTTAGGTGTTTAATGTTTTGCCAACAAGAAATCCAATTGAATATTACTAGTGTGTTTACGTTGTCAGGTTTATAACGAAGGGGAACACGGTCTGAGAGGTGTTTGAACCAGCAACGCTGCCCCTATGAGTAACTCGTACTAACGTAGGGCCGAGACCCCTCGAGCAGGGTTGGCCAACTGGCTTCTTCTTTGGTGGTTTATCGGTTGGCATTGGTTATTGTTTGGCATCCAACGTTATGGTGCATTACCACCACCTACTGTACTGGAGTGTGGGCCAGAGACAGGGAAAAACGAAATCCTACCTGCCACCCCTATTGCTCTTAAAAAAGATAACTAAATATTTGAGAGGATATCTAATATGACGTTTTACTCAATATACTATTTAAACTAATTTCCCGAATCCCCTTCTCCTTCATACTAGATCTCAGCCTCACTAGACGTCAGTTCTCCTCACCAGGGCCTGTTTATACTGAATCAGACTGAGGGATAGTTCTCCTCACAAGGGCCTGCTGATACTGAATCTGACTGAGGGATAGTTCTCCTCACCAGGGCCTGCTGATACTGAATCAGACTGAGGGATAGTTCTCCTCACCAGGGCCTGTTTATACTGAATCAGACTGAGGGATAGTTCTCCTCACAAGGGCCTGCTGATACTGAATCTGACTGAGGGATAGTTCTCCTCACCAGGGCCTGCTGATACTGAATCAGACTGAGGGATAGTTCTCCTCACCAGGGCCTGTTGATACTGAATCAGACTGAGGGATAGTTCTCCTCACCAGGGCCTGCTGATACTGAATCAGACTGAGGGATAGTTCTCCTCACCAGGGCCTGCTGATACTGAATCAGACTGAGGGATAGTTCTCCTCACCAGGGCCTGTTGATACTGAATCAGACTGATGGAGGTTCTGTGTCCTTTTCAGTACTCTAAACGCCCAGTTCCTACTCCACACTCCTCCTTCCACCACGGGACTGCTTTCCTCCTCCTCCTTCCTGAACTCTTAGGTATCGCCTCAGTAGCTGCCGCCACTAACACTGTTCTCACCCAGTTATTCATACTTTCAACCTCCCCTCTCATTCCACCCGAGCCATCACCTGTTCACTCATCAGCACCTGAAACTGATCCCACATTGCCCTTCCTAACACCCACCTGCCTACTCCATCCACTGACACCTCCTCCTCCCTCCAGCCTACTGTGCATAGTAGTGATCACCCCCTACTGTCGACTCCTCCCATACCTCCTACTCACAGATTCCTGCCATCACTAGATACCAGAGTGAGGTCCAAGGCAGATTCTTTCCTTGTGGCTGCATCGATCCTAGTCCCTCGGCCATCATATCTTTAACTTTAACTTCTATTAGATTTTCTATCACTTGGCCATTTCCATCCATCAGTCCCCCCCCCCCCCCCCCCCCCTTGAGAGGCGCTAGACATCACCTTAGACATGGTATCCTTGAGAGGCACTAGACGCCACCTTAGACATGGTATCCTTGAGAGGCACTAGACGTCACCTTAGACATGGTATCCTTGAGAGGCACTAGACGTCACCTTGGAAAACCCTGCTATCCTTGAGAGGTGCTAGACGTCACCTTGGATAACCCTGCTATCCTTGAGAGGTGCTAGACGTCACCTTGGAAAACCCTGCTATCCTTGAGAGGCGCTAGACGTCACCTTGGAAAACCCTGCTATCCTTGAGAGGCGCTAGACGTCACCTTGGAAAACCCTGCTATCCTTGAGAGGTGCTAGACGTCACCTTGGATAACCCTGCTATCCTTGGGAGGCACTAGACGTCACCTTAGACATGATATTCTTGGGAGGCGCTAGATGTCACCTTGGACATGATATCCCTGAGAGGCACTAGACGTCACCTTAGACATGGTATCCTTGAGAGGCACTAGACGTCACCTTAGACATGGTTTCCTTGAGAGGCACTAGACGTCACCTTGGAAAACCCTGCTATCCTTGAGAGGTGCTAGACGTCACCTTGGATAACCCTGCTATCCTTGAGAGGTGCTAGACGTCACCTTGGAAAACCCTGCTATCCTTGAGAGGTGCTAGACGTCACCTTGGATAACCCTGCTATCCTTGAGAGGTGCTAGACGTCACCTTGGAAAGCCCTGCTATCCTTGGGAGGCGCTAGACGTCACCTTGGAAAACCCTACTATCCTTAAGAGGCACTAGACGTCACCTTGGATAACCCTGCTATCCTTAAGAGGCGCTATGCTTCACCTTGGACATGATATCCTTAAGAGGCGCTAGACGTCACCTTGGAAAGCCCTGCTATCCTTGGGAGGCGCTATGCGTCACCTTGGACATGATATCCTTAAGAGGCGCTAGACGTCACCTTGGAAAGCCCTGCTATCCTTGGGAGGCGCTATGCGTCACCTTGGACATGATATCCTTAAGAGGCGCTAGACGTCACCTTGGAAAACCCTGCTATCCTTGGGAGGCGCTATGCGTCACCTTGGACATGATATCCTTAAGAGGCGCTAGACGTCACCTTGGAAAACCCTACTATCCTTGAGAGGCGCTATGCATCACCTTGGACATGATATCCTTAAGAGGCGCTAGACGTCACCTTGGAAAACCCTGCTATCCTTGAGAGGCGCTATGCGTCACCTTGGACATGATATCCTTAAGAGGCGCTAGACGTCACCTTGGAAAACCCTGCTATCCTTGGGAGGCGCTATGCGTCACCTTGGACATGATATCCTTAAGAGGCGCTAGACGTCACCTTGGACATGATATCCTTAAGAGGCGCTAGACGTCACCTTGGACATGATATCCTTAAGAGGCGCTAGACGTCACCTTGGACATGATATCCTTAAGAGGCGCTATGCGTCACCTTGGACATGATATCCTTAAGAGGCGCTAGACGTCACCTTGGACATGATATCCTTAAGAGGCGCTAGACGTCACCTTGGACATGATATCCTTAAGAGGCGCTAGACGTCACCTTGGAAATGATATCCTTGGGAGGTGCTATGCGTCACCTTGGACATGATATCCTTAAGAGGCGCTAGACGTCACCTTGGACATGATATCCTTAAGAGGCGCTAGACGTCACCTTGGACATGATATCCTTAAGAGGTGCTAGACGTCACCTTGGACATGATATCCTTAAGAGGAGCTAGACGTCACCTTGGACATGATATCCTTAAGAGGCGCTAGACGTCACCTTGGACATGATATCCTTAAGAGGCGCTAGACGTCACCTTGGAAAACCCTGCTATCCTTGGGAGGCGCTATGCGTCACCTTGGACATGATATCCTTAAGAGGCGCTAGACGTCACCTTGGACATGATATCCTTAAGAGGTGCTAGACGTCACCTTGGACATGATATCCTTAAGAGGCGCTAGACGTCACCTTGGACATGATATCCTTAAGAGGCGCTAGACGTCACCTTGGAAAGCCCTGCTATCCTTGGGAGGCGCTATGCGTCACCTTAGACATGATATCCTTAAGAGGCGCTAGACGTCACCTTGGAAAACCCTGCTATCCTTGAGAGGCGCTATGCGTCACCTTGGACATGATATCCTTAAGAGGCGCTAGACGTCACCTTGGAAAACCCTGCTATCCTTGGGAGGCGCTATGCGTCACCTTGGACATGATATCCTTAAGAGGCGCTAGACGTCACCTTGGACATGATATCCTTAAGAGGCGCTAGACGTCACCTTGGACATGATATCCTTAAGAGGCGCTATGCGTCACCTTGGACATGATATCCTTAAGAGGCGCTAGACGTCACCTTGGACATGATATCCTTAAGAGGCGCTAGACGTCACCTTGGACATGATATCCTTAAGAGGCGCTAGACGTCACCTTGGAAAGCCCTGCTATCCTTGGGAGGCGCTATGCGTCACCTTAGACATGATATCCTTAAGAGGCGCTAGACGTCACCTTGGACATGATATCCTTAAGAGGCGCTAGACGTCACCTTGGACATGATATCCTTAAGAGGTGCTAGACGTCACCTTGGACATGATATCCTTAAGAGGCGCTAGACGTCACCTTGGACATGATATCCTTAAGAGGCGCTAGACGTCACCTTGGACATGATATCCTTAAGAGGCGCTAGACGTCACCTTGGACATGATATCCTTAAGAGGCGCTATGCGTCACCTTGGACATGATATCCTTAAGAGGCGCTAGACGTCACCTTGGACATGATATCCTTAAGAGGCGCTAGACGTCACCTTGGACATGATATCCTTAAGAGGCGCTAGACGTCACCTTGGAAATGATATCCTTGGGAGGCGCTAGACGTCACCTTGGACATGATATCCTTAAGAGGCGCTAGACGTCACCTTGGACATGATATCCTTAAGAGGCGCTAGACGTCACCTTGGACATGATATCCTTAAGAGGCGCTAGACGTCACCTTGGACATGATATCCTTAAGAGGCGCTAGACGTCACCTTGGAAAACCCTGCTATCCTTGGGAGGCGCTATGCGTCACCTTGGACATGATATCCTTAAGAGGCGCTAGACGTCACCTTGGACATGATATCCTTAAGAGGCGCTAGACGTCACCTTGGACATGATATCCTTAAGAGGCGCTAGACGTCACCTTGGACATGATATCCTTAAGAGGCGCTAGACGTCACCTTGGACATGATATCCTTAAGAGGCGCTAGACGTCACCTTGGACATGATATCCTTAAGAGGCGCTAGACGTCACCTTGGACATGATATCCTTAAGAGGCGCTAGACGTCACCTTGGACATGATATCCTTAAGAGGCGCTAGACGTCACCTTGGACATGATATCCTTAAGAGGCGCTAGACGTCACCTTGGACATGATATCCTTAAGAGGCGCTAGACGTCACCTTGGACATGATATCCTTAAGAGGCGCTAGACGTCACCTTGGAAAGCCCTGCTATCCTTGGGAGGCGCTATGCGTCACCTTGGAAAGCCCTGCTATCCTTGGGAGGCGCTATGCGTCACCTTGGAAAGCCCTGCTATCCTTGGGAGGCGCTATGCGTCACCTTGGAAAGCCCTGCTATCCTTGAGAGGCGCTAGACGTCACCTTGGAAAGCCCTGCTATCCTTGGGAGGCGCTATGCGTCATCTTGGAAAGCCCTGCTATCCTTGGGAGGCGCTATGCGTCACCTTGGAAAGCCCTGCTATCCTTGGGAGGCGCTATGCGTCACCTTGGAAAGCCCTGCTATCCTTGGGAGGCGCTATGCGTCACCTTGGAAAGCCCTGCTATCCTTGGGAGGCGCTATGCGTCACCTTGGAAAGCCCTGCTATCCTTGGGAGGCGCTATGCGTCACCTTGGAAAGCCCTGCTATCCTTGGGAGGCACTAGACATCACCTTGGAAAACCCTGCTATCCTTGGGAGGCGCTATGCGTCACCTTGGACATGATATCCTTAAGAGGCGCTAGACGTCACCTTGGAAAACCCTGCTATCCTTGGGAGGCGCTATGCGTCACCTTGGACATGATATCCTTAAGAGGCGCTAGACGTCACCTTGGAAAACCCTGCTATCCTTGAGAGGCGCTATGCGTCACCTTGGACATGATATCCTTAAGAGGCGCTAGACGTCACCTTGGAAAACCCTGCTATCCTTGAGAGGCGCTATGCGTCACCTTGGACATGATATCCTTAAGAGGCGCTAGACGTCACCTTGGAAAACCCTGCTATCCTTGGGAGGCGCTATGCGTCACCTTGGACATGATATCCTTAAGAGGCGCTAGACGTCACCTTGGACATGATATCCTTAAGAGGCGCTAGACGTCACCTTGGACATGATATCCTTAAGAGGCGCTATGCGTCACCTTGGACATGATATCCTTAAGAGGCGCTAGACGTCACCTTGGACATGATATCCTTAAGAGGCGCTAGACGTCACCTTGGACATGATATCCTTAAGAGGCGCTAGACGTCACCTTGGAAAGCCCTGCTATCCTTGGGAGGCGCTATGCGTCACCTTAGACATGATATCCTTAAGAGGCGCTAGACGTCACCTTGGACATGATATCCTTAAGAGGCGCTAGACGTCACCTTGGACATGATATCCTTAAGAGGTGCTAGACGTCACCTTGGACATGATATCCTTAAGAGGAGCTAGACGTCACCTTGGACATGATATCCTTAAGAGGCGCTAGACGTCACCTTGGATATGATATCCTTAAGAGGCGCTAGACGTCACCTTGGACATGATATCCTTAAGAGGCGCTATGCGTCACCTTGGACATGATATCCTTAAGAGGCGCTAGACGTCACCTTGGACATGATATCCTTAAGAGGCGCTAGACGTCACCTTGGACATGATATCCTTAAGAGGCGCTAGACGTCACCTTGGACATGATATCCTTAAGAGGCGCTAGACGTCACCTTGGACATGATATCCTTAAGAGGCGCTAGACGTCACCTTGGACATGATATCCTTAAGAGGCGCTAGACGTCACCTTGGACATGATATCCTTAAGAGGCGCTAGACGTCACCTTGGACATGATATCCTTAAGAGGCGCTAGACGTCACCTTGGACATGATATCCTTAAGAGGCGCTAGACGTCACCTTGGACATGATATCCTTAAGAGCGCTAGACGTCACCTTGGACATGATATCCTTAAGAGGCGCTAGACGTCACCTTGGACATGATATCCTTAAGAGGCGCTAGACGTCACCTTGGACATGATATCCTTAAGAGGCGCTAGATGTCACCTTGGACATGATATCCTTAAGAGGCGCTAGACGTCACCTTGGAAAGCCCTGCTATCCTTGGGAGGCGCTATGCGTCACCTTGGAAAGCCCTGCTATCCTTGGGAGGCGCTATGCGTCACCTTGGAAAGCCCTGCTATCCTTGGGAGGCGCTATGCGTCACCTTGGAAAGCCCTGCTATCCTTGAGAGGCGCTAGACGTCACCTTGGAAAGCCCTGCTATCCTTGGGAGGCGCTATGCGTCACCTTGGAAAGCCCTGCTATCCTTGGGAGGCGCTATGCGTCACCTTGGAAAGCCCTGCTATCCTTGGGAGGCGCTATGCGTCACCTTGGAAAGCCCTGCTATCCTTGGGAGGCGCTATGCGTCACCTTGGAAAGCCCTGCTATCCTTGGGAGGCGCTATGCGTCACCTTGAAAGCCCTGCTATCCTTGGGAGGCGCTATCGTCACCTTGAAAGCCCTGCTATCCTTGGGAGGCGCTGCTATCCTTGGGAGGCGCTATGCGTCACCTTGGAAAGCCCTGCTATCCTTGGGAGGCGCTATGCGTCACCTTGGAAAGCCCTGCTATCCTTGGGAGGCGCTTAAGGCGCTGCGTCATTGCGTCACCTTGGAAAGCCCTGCTATCCTTGGGAGGCGCTATGCGTCACCTTGGAAAGCCCTGCTATCCTTGAGAGGCGCTAGACGTCACCTTGGAAAGCCCTGCTATCCTTGGGAGGCACTATGCATCACCTTGGAAAGCCCTGCTATCCTTGGGAGGCGCATTATCTTAATGTGATGAAGAGTTCAGACCTTTTATCTTAATGTGATGAAGAGTTCAGACCTTGGTAGAGAATTGGACTCAGGAATGAAGATATGGGAGAAGGTGTGAGTTGTAATGCCACACAAATCAGTCCAGTCATTCATGCTATTGGCACCATGCTGTTTTTATTGCTACATTTCTGATGCAGATTTCTTCAGTTAATCCACAACCGAGACGGGAGACTCCGTTGCTCCAGCATGCCCCAGGGCCTCTCGCTGGAGTGCATAGTCACACCACAACGCACAGTCAACTCATTCTGTTTGTTTACTAGTGATACTTGGATCAACAGCCTGAAATCCAGTCTTTTGGGCCATCATTCCACTCCTTGTCATTAGAATGATAGAATGATAGTAGAATGATAGTAGGATGATAGTAGAATGATAGTGGAATGATAGTAGAATGATAGTGGAATGATAGTAGAATGATAGTAGAATGATAGTAGAATGATAGTGGAATAGATGATAGTGGAATGATAGTAGAATGATAGTGGAATGATAGTGGAATGATAGTAGAATGATAGTAGGATGATAGTGGAATGATAGTGGAATGATAGTATAATGATAGTGAATGATATAGTAATGATAGTATAATGATATGATAGTAGATGATAGTGGAATGATAGTAGAATGATAGTGGAATGAATGTATGATAGTAGAATATAGTGGAATGATAGTGGAATGATATTAGAATGATAGTAGATGATAGTAATGATAGTAGAATAGTGATAATGATCTTAATGATATGAATGAGTATAATAGTGATGATAGAATGTGGAATGATGAGTAGAATGATAATGTGAATCAGTCCAGTCATTCATGATAGTGGAATGCTGTTTTTTATTGGAATTTCTGATGCAGATTTCTTCAGTTAATCCACAACCGAGACGGAATGATAGTTGCTCCAGCATGCCCCAGTAGCCTCTCGATAGTAGGATGATAGTGGAATGATAGTCAACTCATTCTGTAGATGTTTACTAGTGATAGGATAAATGATAGTGATGATAATAGTAGAATGATAGTAGAATGATAGTAGGATGATAGTAGAATGATAGTAGAATGATAGTGGAATGATAGTAGAATGATAGTAGAATGAATGATAGTGGAATGATAGTAGAATGATAGTGGAATGATAGTAGAATGATAGTGGAATGATAGTGGAATGATAGTAGAATGATAGTATAATGATAGTGGAATGATAGTAGAATGAATAGTAGGGTGATAGTGGAATGATAGTAGAATGATAGTGGATAGTGGAATGATAGTATAGTGAATGATAGTAGAATAGTAGAAATGATGATGATAGTAGGAATGATAATGATAGAAATGATAGTGGAATGATAGTAGAATGATAGTGGAATGATAGTAGAATGATAGTAGGATGATAGTAGAATGATAGTAGGATGATAGTGGAATGATAGTAGAATGATAGTAGAATGATAGTAGAATGATAGTAGAATGATAGTAGGATGATAGTAGAATGATAGTAGGATGATAGAATGATAGTGGAATGATAGTAGGATGATAGTAGAATGATAGTAGGAATGATATGATAGTAGAATGATGATAGTAGGATGATAGAATGATAGTAGAATGATAGTAGGATGATAGTGGAATGATAGTATAATGACAGAATGATAGTGGAATGATAGTAGAATGATAGTAGAATGATAGTGGAATGATAGTAGAATGATAGTAGAATGATAGTGGAATGATAGAATGATAGTAGAATGATAGTAGAATGATAGTATGATGATAGTAGAATGGATAGTAGAATGATAGCGCAAACAGCCTGGATTTCAGGCTGTTGATCAACATCGTACATTCTTTTTATCAAAACAATGTGCTCAGGGTGATGTCAACAACCATCCCCTGTTATTCAAGACCTGTAAAACGTTTTACTACCTTATATCACAGCGCCACAATATCAACCTTCAGTATCACAGATCTAATGATCAACGCAAATTACCAAGTTGATTATTGCCCCGCGATACAAATCATTGATTACTTTAAGTCATGCATAATATTTTCTCCTCTCCTCCTAATATAGTTTTAAATGATCGATACATTCTAGATTTACCTATCCTAAGCAGTGCTACATTGTGTAGCGTTACAATTTTTTAAATATATATTTTTTTAAACACAGTATTCAAGACAGGACGATGTAGTGAATTAGTTCATAACATGTCAAGAAAGGTTTACAGCATAATTATTATTTTTTTCCAGTTGTTTCTCCTTGAGGCAGCTCTATTACGTTCAATTAATAGGAAGGATGCATAATAATTCACATGTATACATGCATACATAGTTCGATTGATATGGACAACGGTGCAACATCTGAACAGAATGTAAACCGTGAAAAGAGGCATCAAACACAGGCCTCCTAAATCAGTGGGTTCTTAGTTCTTACAGAATGATACTGTACGAGTCCGAGGCTACATCCAAAAATGGCACCCTATTCCCTACATAGTGCACTACTTTGTACCAGAGCCCTATGCCCCCCCCCCCCGGTCAAAATGTAGTGCACTAGTACCATAGGGAACGTCGCTTGCATATTAAATTTCCCCAGAAGACCGTTTTGCCAATTCAAATGTCAGTCGTTCTGTTTCAACATGTGGTACTTCACGCACTGTTGGGTGTTTCTTACGAGGAGCATACTTCCTCCTAAACCACAGTATAGTCTTCCCTCTAAACCAAAAAACATTCAATTATATAGCTACTAATATGCTAAACATTCCTTTAAAAACAGAGATTACAATAGATCAAATAAACTGAAAAATCGTGCAGAATTTTTTACATTTTCTTCTGAAATGTCTAGATGCTTTGCTTTTTAACTAAATATATTCTCATATTCTAGATCGTTATTTTATTGATTAATTACGATAGGCTGTTTCCACAGGAAGCACAACTCTAATATGTTGTCTAATTAGTGGCAAAAGAGCCGATCTGATTGGTCAAAAAGACCAATTAGTGGCAAAAGAGCCGATCTGATTGGCCAAAAAGACCAATTAGTGGCAAAAGAGCTGATCTGATTGGCCAAAAAGACCAATTAGTGGCAAAAGAGCCGATCTGATTGGCCAAAAAGACCAATTAGTGGGAAAAGAGCTGATTTGATTGGTCAAAAAGACCAATTAGTGGAAAAAAGATCAGAATTGGGCTGCCTGTGTAAACACACTGGATGTCAATATGTCTGATTCATTCCATAAATTGTTCATTCCATAAAATACAGTTTAGATAGTAATAGATAAGTGTATATCTGTGGTGAAATTCACTCTGAATAGGATTTAACAATTTAATCAAATCTCCCAAACATGTTCTGTTTTTAGAAAACAATGTTTCCTTATTTTTTATTTTTTTAACTAGGCAAGTCAGTTGAGAAACAAATTGTTATTTTACAATGACGACCTAGGAACAGCGGGTTAACTGCCTTGTTCAGGGGAACAGTGGGTTAACTGCCTTGTTCAGGGGAACAGTGGGTTAACTGCCTTGTTCAGGGGAACAGTGGGTTAACTGCCTTGTTCAGGGGCAGGACAACAGATTTGTACCTTGTCAGCTCGGGGATTTGACCTCGCAACCTTGTGGTTAATTCAAAAAGCAAGCAACACCAGCAACCCTTCATGCATGGTTAGTTATAATATTGGCACCACAGTCCCTCTAAACAAGCTAATGCATATGAAGACTATAAATATTTCTTAATGGAAGACGTTGGTAATTTTGTTGTTTTCAAACAACGTGTCACTTGTTCATACAATATTACATATTCATATCCACATCATGACAGGTAATAAGATACCATATTGCACATATCCCGGAAGGAGTGAAGGTGGTGGACCACAAATGATACAAAAGAAAAAAGTCCCTCAATGAAATAGAAAATGTTGCCTGGGGCTCAACACATACATCTACCTAACTCTATGGGCTCAACACATACATCTACCTAACTCTATGGGCTCAACACATACATCTACCTAACTCTATGGGCTCAACACATAAATCTACCTAACTCTATGGGGACAACACATACATCTACCTAACTCTATGGGTACAACACATACATCTACCTAACTCTATGGGGACAACACATACATCTACCTAACTCTATGGGTACAACACATAAATCTACCTAACTCTATGGGGACAACACATACATCTACCTAACTCTATGGGTACAACACATAAATCTACCTAACTCTATGGGTACAACACATAAATCTACCTAACTCTATGGGGACAACACATAAATCTACCTAACTCTATGGGTACAACACATAAATCTACCCTAAGGGCCTGTTTCCCAGATACAGATTAAGCCTAATTCTGGACAATTTGTTTAACTAGGCAAGTCAGTTAAGAACAAATTCTTATTTACAATGACGGCCTAGGAACAGTGGGTTAACCGCCTTGTTCAAGGGCAGAACGAGAGATTTTTACCTGGTCAACTCTGGGATTCGATCCAGCAACCTTTAGGTTACTAGTCCAATGCTCTAATCACTAGGTTACCTGCAGCTAAAAAGCATTTTCAATGGAACTTCTCCTCGACAAGGACTGTGTGTCTGGGGATCCGGTCCTATAACTAGGACTGTGTGTCTGGGGATCCGGTCCTATAACTAGGACTGTGTGTCTGGGAATCCGGTCCTATAACTAGGACTGTGTGTCTGGGGATCCGGTCCTATAACTAGGACTGTGTGTCTGGGGATCCGGTCCTATAACAAGGACTGTGTGTCTGGGAATCCGGTCCTATAACTAGGACTGTGTGTCTGGGAATCCGGTCCTATAACTAGGACTGTGTGTCTGGGGATCCGGTCCTATAACTAGGACTGTGTGTCTGGGAATCCGGTCCTATAACTAGGACTGTGTGTCTGGGAATCCGGTCCTATAACTAGGACTGTGTGTCTGGGGATCCGGTCCTATAACTAGGACTGTGTGTCTGGGAATCCGGCCCTATAACTAGGACTGTGTGTCTGGGGATCCGGTCCTATAACTAGGACTGTGTGTCTGGGGATCCGGTCCTATAACTAGGACTGTGTGTCTGGGGATCCGGTCCTATAACTAGGACTGTGTGTCTGGGAATCCGGTCCTATAACTAGGACTGTGTGTCTGGGAATCCGGTCCTATAACTAGGACTGTGTGTCTGGGAATCCGGTCCTATAACTAGGACTGTGTGTCTGGGAATCCGGTCCTATAACTAGGACTGTGTGTCTGGGAATCCGGTCCTATAACTAGGACTGTGTGTCTCCTATAACTAGGAATCCGGGGATCCTATAACTAGGACTGTGTGTCTGGGGATCCGGTCCTATAACTAGGACTGTGTGTCTGGGGAATCCGGTCCTATAGGACTGTGTGTCTGGGACTGTGTGTGTGTCTGGGAATCCGGTCCTATAACTAGGACTGTGTGTCTGGGAATCCGGTCCTATAACTAGGACTGTGTGTCTGGGGATCCGGTCCTATAACTAGGACTGTGTGTCTGGGGATCCGGTCCTATAACTAGGACTGTGTGTCTGGGAATCCGGTCCTATAACTAGGACTGTGTGTCTGGGAATCCGGTCCTATAACTAGGACTGTGTGTCTGGGAATCCGGTCCTATAACTAGGACTGTGTGTCTGGGAATCCGGTCCTATAACTAGGACTGTGTGTCTGGGAATCCGGTCCTATAACTAGGACTGTGTGTCTGGGAATCCGGTCCTATAACTAGGACTGTGTGTCTGGGGATCCGGTCCTATAACTAGGACTGTGTGTCTGGGAATCCGGTCCTATAACTAGGACTGTGTGTCTGGGAATCCGGTCCTATAACTAGGACTGTGTGTCTGGGGATCCGGTCCTATAACAAGGACTGTGTGTCTGGGAATCCGGTCCTATAACTAGGACTGTGTGTCTGGGAATCCGGTCCTATAACTAGGACTGTGTCTGGGAATCCGGTCCTATAACTAGGACTGTGTGTCTGGGGAATCCAGTCCTATAACTAGGACTGTGTGTCTGGGAATCCGGCCCTATAACTAGGACTGTCCTGGGAATCCGGCCCTATAACTAGGACTGTGTGTCTGGGGATCCGGTCCTATAACTAGGACTGTGTGTCTGGGAATCCGGTCCTATAACTAGGACTGTGTGTCTGGGATCCGGTCCTATAACTAGGACTGTGTGTCTGGGGATCCGGTCCTATAACTAGGACTGTGTGTCTGGGGATCCGGTCCTATAACTAGGACTGTGTGTCTGGGAATCCGGTCCTATAACTAGGACTGTGTGTCTGGGAATCCGGTCCTATAACTAGGACTGTGTGTCTGGGAATCCGGTCCTATAACTAGGACTGTGTGTCTGGGGATCCGGTCCTATAACTAGGACTGTGTGTCTGGGGATCCGGTCCTATAACTAGGACTGTGTGTCTGGGAATCCGGTCCTATAACTAGGACTGTGTGTCTGGGAATCCGGCCCTATAACTAGGACTGTGTGTCTGGGGATCCGGTCCTATAACTAGGACTGTGTGTCTGGGGATCCGGTCCTATAACTAGGACTGTGTGTCTGGGAATCCGGTCCTATAACTAGGACTGTGTGTCTGGGAATCCGGTCCTATAACTAGGACTGTGTGTCTGGGAAACTAGGACTGGTCCTATAACTAGGACTGTGTGTCTGGGGATCCGGTCCTATAACTAGGACTGTGTGTCTGGGAATCCGGTCCTATAACTAGGACTGTGTGTCTGGGAATCCGGTCCTATAACTAGGACTGTGTGTCTGGGATCCGGTCCTATAACTAGGACTGTGTGTCTGGGAATCCGGTCCTATAACTAGGACTGTGTGTCTGGGGATCCGGTCCTATAACTAGGACTGTGTGTCTGGGAATCCGGTCCTATAACTAGGACTGTGTGTCTGGGAATCCGGTCCTATAACTAGGACTGTGTGTCTGGGAATCCGGTCCTATAACTAGGACTGTGTGTCTGGGAATCCGGTCCTATAACTAGGACTGTGTGTCTGGGAATCCGGCCTATAACTAGGACTGTGTGTCTGGGAATCCGGTCCTATAACTAGGACTGTGTGTCTGGGGATCCGGTCCTATAACTAGGACTGTGTGTCTGGGGATCCGGTCCTATAACTAGGACTGTGTGTCTGGGAATCCGGTCCTATAACTAGGACTGTGTGTCTGGGAATAACCGGTCCTATAACTAGGACTGTGTGTCTGGGAATCCGGCCCTATAACTAGGACTGTGTGTCCTATAACTCTGTGTGTCTGGGGATCCCTATAACTAGGACTGTGTGTCTGGGAATCCGGTCCTATAACTAGGACTGTGTGTCTGGGAATCAAATAACTAGGTGTGTGTCTGGGAATCCGAATAACTAGGACTGTGTGTAAGTCTGGGAATCCTCTGGGGATCCGGTCCTATAACTAGGACTGTGTGTCTGGGAATCCGACCTATAACTAGGACTGTGTGTCTGGGAATCCGGTCCTATAACTAGGACTGTGTGTCTGGGAATGACTCCCTATAACTAGGACTGTGTGTCTGGGAATCCGACCTATAACTAGGACTGTGTGTCTGGGGAATCCGGTCCTATAATAGGACTGTGTGTCTGGGGAATCCGAATAACTAGGACTGTGTGTCTGGGAATCCGGTCCTATAACTAGGACTGTGTGTCTGGGAATCCGGCCCTATAACTAGGATTGTGTGTCTGGGGATCTGGTGTAAGAATCCGGCCCTATAACTAGGACTGTGTGTCTGGGGAAGAATGAATAACTAGGACTGTGTGTCTGGGAATCCGGTCCTATAACTAGGACTGTGTGTCTGGGGATCCGGTCCTATAACTAGGACTGTGTGTCTGAATCAATAACTAGGACTGTGTGTCTGGGAATCCGGTCCTATAACTATAATATAAGGAATGAATAACTAGGACTGTGTGTCTGGGGAATCCGGTCCTATAACTAGGACTGTGTGTCTGGGGATCCGGTCCTATAACTAGGACTGTGTGTCTGGGGATCCGGTCCTATAACTAGGACTGTGTGTCTGGGGATCCGGTCCTATAACTAGGACTGTGTGTCTGGGGATCCGGTCCTATAACTAGGACTGTGTGTCTGGGAATCCGGTCCTATAACTAGGACTGTGTGTCTGGGAATCCGGTCCTATAACTAGGACTGTGTGTCTGGGAATCCGGTCCTATAACTAGGACTGTGTGTCTGGGAATCCGGCCCTATAACTAAAATAACATAATGTGGGACTCTGTGCCATTCATACAAACTCTGATAAGGTTATCGAATGAATCAAAATGGTGAAAGAATGAATCAATATGGTGTAAGAATGAATCAATATGGTGTATGTAAGAATGACTCAATATGGTGTATGTAAGAATGACTCAATATGGTGTATGTAAGAATGACTCAATATGGTGTAAGAATGAATCAATATGGTGTATGTAAGAATGAATCAATATGGTGTATGTAAGAATGAATCAATATGGTGTAAGAATGAATCAATATGGTGTATGTAAGAATGAATCAATATGGTGTAAGAATGAATCAATATGGTGTAAGAATGAATCAATATGGTGTATATAAGAATGAATCAATATGGTGTATATAAGAATGAATCAATATGGTGTACGAATGAATCAATATGGTGTAAGAATGAATTGCGTCTTTTTGGTACAGTATGTTATGTTGGGCTATATGGTCCCTACTTCGTCGAAGGGAAATGACGATATTAATTTGCCTCGAACTCTAGGACCTGGGTTAGTGTACTGTTGTTGTCTTTACACTGGTTAATATCATAGAGAAAAGCACCAATTGTCCTGGTGCAAAACATGGCAATGAGGTAAAGCAATAAAAACATCTTTCCACCACAGATCAACAATCATAAGAGGGAGGGACTACTAATCTAATCTCACAGAGCCAGTCGAGAGGCTCAGAATCTGGTATGATAAGGTACAGGGCTGCCCAGCCCTCTTCCTGGAGATCTACTGTCCTGTAGGTTTTCAGCCCAACCCTCTTCCTGGAGATCTACTGTCCTGTAGGTTTTCAGTCCAACCCTCTTCCTGGAGATCTACTGTCCTGTAGGTTTTCAGCCCAACCCTCTTCCTGGAGATCTACTGTCCTGTAGGTTTTCAGTCCAACCCTCTTCCTGGAGATCTACTGTCCTGTAGGTTTTTCAGCCCAACCCTCTTCCTGGAGATCTACTGTCCTGTAGGTTTTCAGCCCAACCCTCTTCCTGGAGATCTACTGTCCTGTAGGTTTTCAGTCCAACCCTCTTCCTGGAGATCTACTGTCCTGTAGGTTTTTCAGCCCAACCCTCTTCCTGGAGATCTACTGTCCTGTAGGTTTTCAGTCCAACCCTCTTCCTGGAGATCTACTGTCCTGTAGGTTTTTCAGCCCAACCCTCTTCCTGGAGATCTACTGTCCTGTAGGTTTTCAGTCCAACCCTCTTCCTGGAGATCTACTGTCCTGTAGGTTATCAGTCCAACCCTCTTCCTGGAGATCGACTGTCTTGTAGGTTTTCAGTCCAACCCTCTTCCTGGAGATCTACCGTCCTGTAGGTTTACAGTCAAGGTCTGGTATAATATATTAGAACAAACCAACTCTGTAGTAGTAAAGTCTGACACGCGACATTAGGAGGCGACAAGATCTTTGATACAGTTTGCAACATCTACTATGTTTTACTCCCATTGTTGAAGGTTGGAAACGAGGCTTTTCAGAACAACAACAAACTCACTGTCCACGGCACATCTGAAACTAGACCTACACTTTGTTCATTATAATGGTAAATTGCTTGGTTCAGACAAAAGGCTGATTATTGGGTTATTGAAGGCAGTAGAACAGAGATCCTCCATTTCATGAGGGGAAAAAAACCTACCGAGATGTCTGTGAATAACTTTAAATGCAAATGGAACCAATTCTGGGGATGATTCCACCAACTAGCCGACATATGTTCTGTTCGATCCCTTGTTATGAAAATAACAGGACACGACTTGACAGATATCATTGTCGTTTACAAGCAGTGGTGGGGACAGATAGATGAGGATAGAGGAGAGAGAGAGATGGGACAGACAGATGAGGATAGAGGAGAGAGAGAGATGGGACAGACAGATGAGGATAGAGGAGAGAGAGAGATGGGACAGACAGATGAGGATAGAGGAGAGAGAGAGATGGGACAGACAGGTCCAGCCTGGAGCTGTCTGTAGTTGCCAGTCTCGCCTGTATCCCCATACATCCCTGGAGTAAAATCCACTGTCTGTTCTCTGCCGAAATAGTGGCAGAGGTTGAGCTCTTGATCCATCTCTGGTCTGAACAGCTGGGCGTGACAATTGGGAGATGTTACCCCAAATCTGGATGTGTCTCACGTGAAGAGCTGCGGTCTGGACATTTCCCCACGAAGTCTGGCACTCGTTCACTTCGCATCTGTTTTGGGATTTGAGTCACAAATGAGAGAATAACAAAGTATGTAGCTAGTAGCTGGTAGCTAGCTACATATCATTATGCTATGTAGCTAGTAGCTGGTAGCTAGCGACATATCATTATGCTATGTAGCTAGTAGCTGGTAGCTAGCGACATATCATTATGCTATGTAGCTAGTAGCTGGTAGCTAGCTACATAGCATTATGCTATGTAGCTGGTAGCTAGCTACATATCATTATGCTATGTAGCTAGTAGCTGGTAGCTAGCTACATAGCATTATGCTATGTAGCTAGTAGCTGGTAGCTAGCTACATATCATTATGCTATGTAGCTAGTAACTGGTAGCTAGCGACATATCATTATGCTATGTAGCTAGTAGCTAGCTACATAGCATTATGCTATGTAGCTGGTAGCTAGCTACATATCATTATGCTATGTAGCTAGTAACTGGTAGCTAGCGACATATCATTATGCTATGTAGCTAGTAGCTGGTAGCTAGCTACATAGCATTATGCTATGGCTGAGAAGACCTTTGTCAAATGCTGGACAGGTTCTTGCACTGTCAGAGATGATCTTGTCTAGAAGCTGGAGAGGCAGCCTGTGGATGGACAAACATACATACCCCATTCAAAATATAGCTAGGACATTTATTTATATATAAATATAGCTAAGAAAATAGGTAGCTGTTTTTAAATTGCACAAACGACCTTCCACAAATGTGATCCAAATGAGCTATTATGGCAAACAACCTGTGGCACATTAGAGAGGAATACAACGGCAACCAATAATTTGTGCTACATACGTTTAGTGTTAGCTAGCTAGCTATTGTGGCTACCCCATTCATAGTCGCTAACTGCTTTAGCACGTATTGACGATAGTATTTTCTGGCCAGGGGAATTTTGTTTACATCCCCGACGCTCACTTTGAACTTTATAACGCATCGCTTGTGGCACGGTTTTGGAAACATAAGGAACGTATATTTTATATCAACGAGAAATTATATACAGTACCAATCAAAGGTTTGGACACACCTACTCATCCAAAAGGTTTTTCTTAATTTTTTACTATTTTCTACATCGTAGAATACTAGTGAAGACGTGTTATTTCATAATTTTGACATATGGAATCATGTAGCAACCTAAAAGTGTTAAACAAATCAAATTATATTTTAAATTCTTCAAAGTACATTTTGGCTGATTTTCCTTCACTCTGTGATCCAACTCATCCCAAACCATCTCAATTGTGTTGACGTCGGGTGATTGTGGAGGCCAGGTCATCTGAAGCAGCACTCCATCACTCTCCTTCTTCCCTTTACAACTGACTAGGTATCCCCCCCTTTCCCTGTACAACTGACTAGGTATCCCCCCTTTCCCTGTACAACTGACTAGGTATCCCCCCCTTTCCCTGTACAACTGACTAGGTATCCCCCTTTCCCTGTACAACTGACTAGGTATCCCCCCTTTCCCTGTACAACTGACTAGGTATCCCCCCCTTTCCCTGTACAACTGACTAGGTATCCCCCCTTTCCCTGTACAACTGACTAGGTATCCCCCCCTTTCCCTGTACAACTGACTAGGTATCCCCCCTTTCCCAACTGAATGTACAACTGACTAGGTATACCCCCTTTCCCTGTACAACTGACTAGACTAGTATCCCCCTTTCCCTGTACAACTGAATAGGTATCCCCCTTTCCCTGTACAACTGACTAGGTATCCCCCTTTCCCTGTACAACTGACTAGGTATCCCCCCTTTCCCTGTACAACTGACTAGGTATCCCCCTTTCCCTGTACAACTGACTAGGTATCCCCCTTTCCCTGTACAACTGACTTTCCCTGTACAACTGACTAGGTATCCCCCTTTCCCTGTACAACTGACTATCCCCCTTTCCCTGTACAACTGACTAGGTATCCCCCCTTTCCCTGTACAACTGACTCCCTTTCCCTGTACAACTGACTAGGTATCCCCCTTTCCCTGTACAACTGAATGAGGTATCCCCCTTTCCCTGTACAACTGACTAGGTATCCCCCCTTTCCCTGTACAACTGAATAGGTATCCCCCTTTCCCTGTACAACTGACTAGGTATCCCCCCTTTCCCTGTACAACTGAATAGGTATCCCCCCTTTCCCTGTACAACTGACTAGGTATCCCCCCCTTCCCTGTACAACTGACTAGGTATCCCCCCCCTTTCCCTGTACAACTGAATACCCCCTTTCCCTGTACAACTGACTAGGTATCCCCCTTTCCCTGTATCCCCCCCTTTCCCTGTACAACTGACTCCCCCCTGTACAACTGACTAGTACAACTGACTATCCCCCTTTCCCTGTACAACTGACTAGGTATCCCCCTGACTTTCCCTGTACAACTGACTAGGTATCCCCCCCTTTCCCTGTACAACTGACTAGGTATCCCCCCTTTCCCTGTACAACTGAATAGGTATCCCCCTTTCCCTGTACAACTGACTAGGTATCCCCCCTTTCCCTGTACAACTGACTAGGTATCCCCCCTTTCCCTGTACAACTGACTAGGTATCCCCCCCTTTCCCTTTCCTCTATGCTTCACGGTGGGAACCACACATGCAGAGATCATCCGTTCACCTTCTCTGCGTCTCACAAAGACATGGCGGTTGGAGCCCAAAATCTCACATTTGGACTCATCAGACCAAAGGACAGATTTCCACCGGTCTAATGTCCATTGCTTGTGTTTCTTGGCCCAAGCAAGTCTCTTCTTATTATTGGTGTCCTTTAGTAGTGGTTTCTTTGCCGCAATTCGACCATGAAGGCCTGATTCCCACAGTCTCCTCTGAACAGTTGATGTTGAGATGTGTCTGTTACTTGACCTCTGTGAAGCATTTATTGGTCTTTTACCAAATAGGGCTATCTTCTGTATACCACCCCTACCTTGTCACAACACAACTGACGCATTTAGGAAAAAAATTCCACAAATTTACTTTGAACAAGGCACACCTGTTAATTGAAATGCATTCCAGGTGACTACCTCATGAAGCTGGTTGAGAGAATGCCAAGCGTGTGCAAAGCTGTCATGAAGGCAAAGGGTGACTACCTTGAAGAATCTCAAATACATTTAGATTTGTTTAACACTTTTTTGGTTACTACATGATTCCATGTGTGTTATTTCATAGTTTTGATGTCTTCACTATTATTCTACATTTTTTTTTAAAGTCTAATAAATCAATTGAATACACACCATCACAATAAATGATGTACTTATTTTAGGCAGGTCTAAAGAAACATTATGATATGAAGGAAATGTGTTTCAGAAGAACATAATGAGTTGGCCTACTGTACATTATATGGCTATGCACCATGCCATAGGCTGTTGGTTTGTTCATTTAGCAGACAAGAAGAATTAGCTGAATAGGATATTTCTCCCATCCAGGAGCGAGTGAGCATATGAAGCAGGTCATATACATTCGATTTAGAGTTATTTGGCAACTTTAGCTGTGAATGATACAAACCTTAACATGTTTAAGACATTCTAATGCAGGAACAAGTGTGATGATTGAGAGGGGCGGTACAGGTGTTTATGATGCTAATGATCTGTTTCCGTTTCTACGGTTGTGACTAGACGGAGTAGGTCTACAGCTCCAAAGTGGCCGCGTCGGGGACAACAGTTGTTGACAACCGTAGCGTTGTCGCTAAGCCTAACCCTTTTCTTAACCTTAACCTCAATTCTCCCAAGCCACTACGTTAATTCACCTAACCTGTTAAAAGGAATTATCCTAACCTACTTTATAAAACGAACCATCTGCCCTGACATACCATCAGTATTACCACACAGGAATGCGCACACATGTACGAAAACCCCAAATTGAGGGCCGCAATCATATTATTATCTCGCAGATGGCTACATAAGTAAACAAAGGACTGCCCAGCAAAAACTGGTCATCCAACAACCCTTACGTGTTAATCCTATTTTAATCATTAAGATACTCACAGAAACTCTTCAAAGACCCAACATTATTCAGTAAATGCTATATTCCGGGGGGGGGGGGGGAGGTCCGTATTTGACACCCCCTTGCGACCTCTTACGAGAACCAGTTCTACGATTTTTTTTTGCCCCCAGCCGTCTGACTGCGCTTTACGGAGATTGCGCTGTTGAACTGTCACACAAATCCTAAAGCCCTCCCCTCAATTTTCCTCCCATTAAAAATACTGTAATTATGTTAAAAAATTAAAAAACGTCTGAAACTAGATTGCCAGCATACTGGTGTTGACGAGAGAGAAAACAACTGTAGGGGGAGGTTTTCTTTTGCACTGTTCGACCAATCCAATGGAGAAGTTAATATGGAGTCCTTGATAACACAGAGTTTTTAAAGCCAGAGGCGCAACATCGCGGTACTTCCGGGAACACTTGCGAAACAGACCAGATCGGTGTTTGAGAAGTCAATGAGAGAAGTGAACAATTCTTCCTTCGACAACTAAAAGGCACAACCTACATCCAAGCCAATGTCATATACGTAGTTCAACGTGTTATTACTCCAACCTCGAGAAGGTTAAACAAGCATAAAAAAACTGACACGTTTTCATTTTCGTTAAAAATTTTTTAAAACTTTATACAGGAGTGCCTTTTGATTTGACGTCATGCACATGCGCAGTTCGGCGATATATAGGACCGTTAGACCCAATGACGTGTTTCTACGCATGAGCTTTTTTCTTTTGCCTGCCAAGGTCGCCATGTGTGATCGGATAAGCAGTTTTCGCCTGTCTTCATACCAAAGATGTGTATATATCTAACCTAAGAGACCACAGCCTGTCCACTTCCAAATATAAAAAAATGTCATAGTGGGGCAGAATTATTTATTATTTATTTATCTTGCACCCCAGTATCTCTACTTGCACATCCATCTTCTGCATTGTAATTACTTCACCACCATGGCCTATTTATTGCCTTTACCTCCCTTATCTTACCTCATTTGTACACACTGTAAATATACCTTTTCTACTGTATTATTGGCTGTTTGTTTACTCCATGTGTAACTCTGTTGTTTGTGTCGAACTGCTTTGCTTTATTCTTGGCCAGGTCGCAGTTGTAAATGAGAACTTAGTCTCAACTATCCTACCTGGTTAAATAAAAAAATAAAGGTGGGCAGAGCCAAGCACCAGCTAGTGAGATCCTATAGGCGCGTTGTAGCATTTATTTGCATTTTTACGGTAGGGAACGCCTACTATGTGAAGTGCGCCCGTGACGTAACTAAATTTGCCTTCGGACTTCTAAACCACGTATTTTTTTTTTTTTTTTTTACTTTGGCAAAGAGTCAATTTTCTAGACAGATCAATCTGGCTATATCTTCTCTGCTGCTCACTGGGCTTCCAACATATTTGGTAGTGTGAGTAGAAACGCCAACCAGATGCTACATTAGCTCATTTGAGGCTTTTATTTGATTTAAACTTTTATTTAACTAGGCAAGTCAGTTAAGAACATATTCTTATTTACTATGACGGCCTACCCCTCGGACGACGCTGGGCTAATTGCGCGCCGCACTACGGGACTCCCAATCACGGCCGGTTGTGATACAGCCTGGAATCGAACCAGGGTGTCTGTTGTGACACCTCAAGCACTAAGACCGCTGCGCCACTCACGAGTCCATTGCTAAGCTTAGTACAATAATACAATTTGATATTAGGCCATCCAAAATGAAACAAACATAACATTTCATTTTGAGCAAGCATGGCACATATGTTTTATTTAAATCAAATCATATTTTTTTAATACAATTTTGTCCTAACATTTCACAAGATAAAATATATATATATATTATAGTACATTTGACTTTGATGATCACATTTTGATTAATAAAAACTGATGAAAAAGAAAATATCTACTTCCAGTATCAAGGAGCAGCTGGAAGCTATACAATTGTTATCATTTGAAAAAAAGACAGACCCACAAAACACATAGCTTAATGTTCTGTAATATATTAACATTTTACTGGGTCAATTAACATAAGCAGAAATCAAATTCTAATATTTTTTTCCCCCTTCAACTCTCCATCAGAAGTACCTGGAACTAACCTGATGATCAGCAAAACGATGAAAGACATTGTACAGTGTGTAATGTTATTAATACAAGGCTACAATATATCTAGGTTGATTCACAATGAGTCTTAAAATGTTCTATTGATCATGGACAGACCGCTGTGTGTGCGTGTGTACGTAGACTGGTTCTGAGCCTCTGCACCATACAGTCACGAGACCAGAGAGGATCAGGGCTAGGTCTGATGCAGTCGAAAATGAAGGTTGTTCCAAATGGCACCGTATTTTCCCAGGATTAGAGGGAGAGGAGACCCCTCTGGTCTAAAGTAGTACACGATCTAGCTATCTATATAAATCTATATCTATATATATATCTATATAGAGAGAGAATAGGGTGCCATTTGGGAAATGGCCAGTTGACTTGCAGTAACTAGGTAGGTTGACCCGTAAGATAAAATAAAAACATGATCATTTGGTTCTCATTTAACCCATATGATATTGACAGATGGGAGACAAAAACATGAACCCGACAAAAATAAAATAGTGTCTGTGTCTATTAATAGTGAGAGACGCCAAGCTCCAATTGCCAGAGACTGAGACAGCTCAGGGGTCTGTCCCAAACAGCACCCTATTCCCTACATAGTGCACACTCCTGTCGACCAGAGCCCTATTCCCTACATAGTACACACTCCTGTCGACCAGAGCCCTATTCCCTACATAGTGCACACTCCTGTCGACCAGAGCCCTATTCCCTACATAGTGCACACTCCTGTCGACCAGAGCCCTATTCCCTACATAGTACACACTCCTGTCGACCAGAGCCCTATTCCCTACATAGTACACACTCCTGTCGACCAGAGCCCTATTCCCTACATAGTGCACACTCCTGTCGACCAGAGCCCTATTCCCTACATAGTGCACACTCCTGTCGACCAGAGCCCTATGGGAATCCTATGGCACCCAGTCAAAATGAATTCTCCGTTATAAGGAAGAGAGTGCCTTTTAGGAAGCAGCCTCGTTTTAGAAAAACAAGTCGTAGCTCAGTGAAGAGGAAGGGACATCGATTCTCGTTAGCGTTAACAACCCCCATGCATGTTACTGTCATATATCTGCATATTCATTCTGACAAAGAAAACAGCAACACGTTTTCCTCGTCATGGAATTGATAAGTTAGTTTAAATAAGAGGCTAAATTTGGCCTGTTCTGCCCTGGCTAACAATACATCATAATAACAAAGATACCTTTACAATTACATGGAACGACATCTAACAAACAGGTGGAAAGGTGGTATAAACGCAGAGCCTTGGTAATAACCACAGGTCTACTTCCACAAGGAGTGGTCTAAACCATAAGGTTCCATCTCTGTGAGAAGCCGTAGTCGTGACAACAACATAAAGAAACACCAAGGCACGCAAGTACTCCCTTTAGTTTACAGAGCGGTACAAGGCAGAACAGACAAGAGACTAAATAATACTAACTATAAAATGTTATCTAACAAACCCTTGGTCAGCAAAAGACCATAGTACTGTATGGAGGAGGAGGGGTCAGAGAGAGGGAGGGGCTAGTACTGTATGGTAGAGGGGTCAGAGAGAGGGGATAGTACTGTATGGTAGAGGAGGAGACAGAGAGAGGGAGGGGATAGTACTGTATGGAGGAGGAGGAGACAGAGAGAGGGAGGGGATAGTACTGTATGGAGGAGGAGGGGTCAGAGAGAGGGAGGGGCTAGTACTGTATGGAGGAGGAGGGGTCAGAGAGAGGGAGGGGCTGGTACTGTATGGAGGAGGAGGGGTCAGAGAGGGAGGGGATAGTACTGTATGGTAGAGGAGGAGACAGAGAGAGGGAGGGGATAGTACTGTATGGAGGAGGAGGGGTCAGAGAGAGGGAGGGGCTAGTACTGTATGGTAGAGGGGTCAGAGAGGGGGATAGTACTGTATGGTAGAGGAGACAGAGAGGGGGATAGTACTGTATGGAGGAGGAGGGGTCAGAGAGAGGGAGGGGCTAGTACTGTATGGAGGAGGAGGGGTCAGAGGGGAGGGGATAGTACTGTATGGAGGAGGAGGGGTCAGGAGGGAGGGGCTGGTACTGTATGGAGGAGGAGGGAGAGGGAGGGGATAGTACTGTAGAGAGGGGAGGGGCTAGTGCTGTATGGAGGAGGAGGGGTCAGAGAGGGAGGGGCTAGTACTGTATGGAGAGAGGGAGGGGTCTGTAGGAGGGAGAGAGGGGAGGGGATAGTACTGTATGGAGGAGGAGGGGTCAGGAGGGTCAGAGAGGGAGGGGCTAGTACTGTATGGAGGAGGGGTCAGGGGTCAGGGGGAGGGGCTAGTACTGTATGGAGGAGGAGGGGTCAGAGAGGAGGGGCTAGTACTGTATGGAGGAGGAGGGGTCAGGAGGGAGGGGCTAGTACTGTATGGAGGAGGGGTCAGAGAGGAGGGGCTAGTACTGTATGGAGGAGGGGGGGTCAGAGAGGGGAGGGGCTAGTACTGTATGGAGGAGGAGGGGTCAGAGGGGAGGGGCTAGTACTGTATGGAGGAGGGGGGTCAGAGAGAGGGAGGGGCTAGTACTGTATGGAGGAGGGGGTCAGAGAGAGGGGATAGTACTGTATGGAGGGGAGGGTACTGTATGAGGAGGGGTCAGAGAGAGGGAGGGGCTAGTACTGTATGGAGGAGGGAGTACTGTATGGAGGGGAGAGAGGGCTAGTACTGTATGGAGGAGGAGGGGTCAGAGGGGTCTGTATGGAGAGGAGGGGTCAGAGAGAGGGAGGGATAGTACTGTATGGAGGAGGAGGGGTCAGAGAGGGGAGGGGCTAGTACTGTATGGAGGAGGGGTCAGAGAGAGGGGATAGTACTGTATGGAGGAGGAGGGGGGGATCAGAGGAGAGGGGGGATAGTACTGTATGGAGGAGGGGGGATAGTACTGTATGGAGAGGGGGTCAGGAGGAGGGGATAGTACTGTATGGAGGAGGAGGGGTCAGAGAGGGAGGGGCTAGTACTGTATGGAGGAGGAGGGGTCAGAGAGGGAGGGGCTAGTACTGTATGGAGGAGAGAGGGGGATAGTACTGTATGGAGAGGGAGGGTCAGAGAGGAGAGGGGCTAGTACTGTATGGAGGAGGGGTCAGAGAGAGGGAGGGGCAGAGAGAGGGAGGGGCTAGTACTGTATGGAGGAGGAGGGGTACTGTATGGAGGAGGAGGTCAGAGAGAGGAGGGAGGATAGTACTGTATGGGTATGGAGGAGGAGGGGTAGTACTGTATGGAGGAGGAGGGGTCAGAGAGGGAGGGGATAGTACTGTATGGTAGAGGAGGGACAGAGAGAGGGAGGGGATAGTACTGTATGGAGGAGGAGGGGTCAGAGAGAGGGAGGGGCTAGTACTGTATGGAGAGGGGTCAGAGAGAGGGATAGTACTGTATGGTAGAGGAGAGAGAGGGAGGGGATAGTACTGTATGGAGGAGGGGTCAGAGAGAGGAGGGGCTAGTACTGTATGGAGGAGGAGGGGTCAGAGAGAGGGAGGGGATAGTACTGTACAGAGAGAGGGAGGGGCTGTACTGTATGGAGGAGGAGGGGTCAGAGAGGGAGGGGTACTGTAGGAGGAGGGGTCAGAGAGGGAGGGGCTAGTACTGTATGGAGGAGGAGGGGTCAGAGAGAGGGGCTAGGTATGGAGGAGGGGTCAGAGAGGGAGGGGCTAGTACTGTATGGAGGAGGGGTCAGAGAGAGGGAGGGGATAGTACTGTATGGAGGAGGAGGGGTCAGAGAGAGGGAGGGGCTAGTACTGTATGGAGGAGGGGTCAGAGAGAGGGAGGGGCTAGTACTGTATGGAGGAGGAGGGGTCAGAGAGGGAGGGGCTAGTACTGTATGGAGGAGGAGGGGTCAGAGAGAGGGGCTAGTACTGTATGGAGGAGGAGGGGTCAGAGAGGGAGGGGCTGTACTGGAGGAGGAGGGGTCAGAGAGAGGGAGGGGCTAGTACTGTATGGAGGAGGAGGAGGGGAGGGGCTCTGTAGGAGGAGGAGGGGCTAGTACTGTATGGAGGAGGAGGGGTCAGAGAGAGGGAGGGGCTAGTACTGTACTGAGAGGGATATGGTAGAGGAGGAGACAGAGAGAGGGGATAGTACTGTATTGAGGAGGAGGGGTCAGAGAGAGAGGGGATAGTACTGTATGGAGAGGAGGAGACAGAGAGGGGGGATGGTAGTACTGTATGGAGGAGGAGGGGTCAGAGAGAGGGGATCAGAGAGGGAGGGGCTAGTACTGTATGGAGAGGAGGGTCAGAGAGGGGTAGTACTGTATGGAGGAGGGGTCAGGGGAGGGAGGGGATAGTACTGTATGGAGAGGGAGGGGATAGTGCTGTATGGAGGAGGAGGGGTCAGAGAGGGAGGGGCTAGTACTGTATGGAGGAGGAGGGGTCAGAGAGAGGGGATAGTACTGTATGGTAGAGGAGGGACAGAGAGAGGGGATAGTACTGTAGAGGAGGAGGGAGAGAGAGGGATAGTACTGTATGGTAGAGGAGGAGGGGGGGATCTGTAGAGGAGGGGTCAGAGGAGGGGATAGTACTGTATGGAGGAGGAGGGGTCAGGAGAGAGGGAGAGGGGGGATAGTACTGTATGGAGGAGGAGGGGTCAGAGAGAGGGGATAGGGGTATCAGAGAGGGGAGGGATAGTACTGTATGGAGGAGGAGGGGTCAGAGAGGGGGGGATAGTACTGTATGGAGGAGGAGGGGTCAGAGAGAGGGAGGGGATAGTACTGTATGGAGGAGGAGGGGTCAGAGAGAGGGAGGGGATAGTACTGTATGGAGGAGGGGTCAGAGAGAGGGGATAGTACTGTATGGTGGAGGAAGGGTCAGAGGGAGGGGATAGAGATAGCATAGTACTGTATGGAGGAGGGGTCAGAGAGAGGGGAAGGTACTGTATGGAGGGGTCAGAGGGGATAGAGATAGCATAGTACTGTATGGTGGAGGAGGAGACAGAGATAGCATAGTACTGTATGGTGGAGGAGGAGACAGAGATAGCATAGTACTGTATGGAGGAGGGGTCAGAGAGAGGGGAAGGTACTGTATGGAGGGGTCAGAGGGGATAGAGATAGCATAGTACTGTATGGTGGAGGAGGGGTCAGAGAGATAGCATAGTACTGTATGGTGGAGGAGACAGAGATAGCATAGTACTGTATGGTGGAGGAGGAGACAGAGATAGCATAGTACTGTATGGTGGAGGAGGAGACCGAGAGATAGCATAGTACTGTATGGTGGAGGAAGAGACCGAGAGATAGCATAGTACTGTATGGTGGAGGAGGAGACAGAGATAGCATAGTACTGTATGGAGGAGGAGGAGACAGAGATAGCATAGTACTGTATGGTGGAGGAGGAGACCGAGAGATAGCATAGTACTGTATGGTGGAGGAGGAGACCGAGAGATAGCATATTACTGTATGGTGGAGGAGGAGACCGAGAGATAGCATAGTACTGTATGGAGGAGGAGGAGACAGAGAGAGGGAGGGGCTAGTACTGTATGGAGGAGGAGGAGACAGAGAGAGGGAGGGGCTAGTACTGTATGGAGGAGGAGGAGACAGAGAGAGGGAGGGGCTAGTACTGTATGGAGGAGGAGGAGACAGAGAGAGGGAGGGGCTAGTACTGTATGGAGGAGGAGGAGACAGAGAGAGGGAGGGGCTAGTACTGTATGGAGGAGGAGACAGAGAGAGGGAGGGGCTAGTACTGTATGGAGGAGGAGGAGACAGAGAGAGGGAGGGGCTAGTACTGTATGGAGGAGGAGGAGACACAGCTTAGGTCATGTTCCAGCGGGCATGGTGGTGGTAGTAAAATATCCAGCCAATCAGAGAGACAGTCCTGTCAGGAAGTGCAACCAATCAGTGTCTCAGTGCAGGAAGCGGATGCTCATCTTCTGTTCAACATCTACCTTCTCCAGAACCTGAGGAGGAAAGGAACAGCTTCAGTCGCTATCCTCAACAACATGGTATTAGTTGGCTCTAGATCCTGTCCACTGCTGGCAGCAGCCTTTCACCAAGTCAAACTCTGGGTATATGTAAATGTCCTTGGCAAGTAACGGTGATTCTAATTTATTACCATCAACGTTACATTGGCCCCAGTCAACGTTACATTGGCCCCAGTCAACGTTACATTGGCCCCAGTCAACGTTACATTGGCCCCAGTCAACGTTACATTGGCCCCAGTCAACGTTACATTGGCCCCAGTCAACGTTACATTGGCCCCAGTCAACGTTACATTGGCCCCAGTCAACGTTACATTGGCCCCAGTCAACGTTACATTGGCCCCAGTCAACGTTACATTAGCCAGTCAACATTACATTGGCCGCCAACATTACATTGGCCGCCAACATTACATTAGCAATCATAATACATAACCGTCAACATTGCATTACAGTTGACTGTACATGTCAGAGCAAAAACCAAGCCATGAGGTTGAAGGAATTGTCCGTAGAGGTCTGAGACAGGTTTGTGTCGAGGCACAGATCTGGGGAAGGGTGCCAAAAACATTATTGCATCATTGAAAGTCCCCAAGAACAATGGCCTCCATTATTCTTAAATGGAAGTTTGGAACCACCAAGACTCTTCCTAGAGCTGGCTGCCTGGTCAAACTGAGCAATGAGGGGAGAAGGGCCTTGGTCAGGGAGGTGACCAAGAACCCAATGGTCACTCTGACAGAGCTCCAGAGTTCCTCTATGGAGATGGGAGGACCTTCCAGAAGAACAACCATCTCTGCAGCTCTCCACCAATCAAGCCTTTATGGTAGATTGGCCAGACGTGCCTTTTACTGAGAAGTGGCCTCCATAACAGCCCGCTTGGAGTTTGCCAAAAAGCACCTAAAGGACTCTCAGAAACAAGATTCTCTGGTCTGATGAAACCAAGATTGAACTCTTTGGCCTGAATGCCAAGCGTTTACGTCTGGAGGAAAGTCACTTGAAAAAGTGACTTGGAAAGTCACTTGGCTCTGTCATAACCTCACATGGTCTCTCCTATCATTGCTATGCAGACGACACACAATTAATCTTCTCCTTTCCCCCTTCTGACGACCAGGTGGCGAATCGCATCTCTGCATGTCTGGCAGACATATCAGTGTGGATGACGGATCATCACCTCAAGCTGAACCTCGGCAAGACGGAGCTGCTCTTCCTCCCGGGGAAGGACTGCCCGTTCCATGATCTCGCCATCACGGTTGACAACTCCATTGTGTCCTCGTCCCAGAGCGCTAAGAACCTTGGCGTGATCCTGGACAACACCCTGTCGTTCTCAAATAACATCAAGGCGGTGGCCCGTTCCTGTAGGTTCATGCTCTACAACATCCGCAGAGTACGACCCTGCCTCACACAGGAAGCGGCGCAGGTCCTAATCCAGGCACTTGTCATCTCCCGTCTGGATTACTGCAACTCGCTGTTGGCTGGGCTCCCTGCCTGTGCCATTAAACCCCTACAACTCATCCAGAACGCCGCAGCCCGTCTGGTGTTCAACCTTCCCAAGTTCTCTCACGTCACCCCGCTCCTCCGCTCTCTCCACTGGCTTCCAGTTGAAGCTCGCATCCGCTACAAGACCATGGTGCTTGCCTACGGAGCTGTGAGGGGAACGGCACCTCAGTACCTCCAGGCTCTGATCAGGCCCTACACCCAAACAAGGGCACTGCGTTCATCCACCTCTGGCCTGCTCGCCTCCCTACCACTGAGGAAGTACAGTTCCCGCTCAGCCCAGTCAAAACTGTTCGCTGCTCTGGCCCCCCAATGGTGGAACAAACTCCCTCACGACGCCAGGACAGCGGAGTCAATCACCACCTTCCGGAGACACCTGAAACCCCACCTCTTTAAGGAATACCTCGGATAGGATAAAGTAATCCTTCTCCCCCCCCCCCCCCTTAAAAGACCTAGATGCACTATTGTAAAGTGGCTGTTCCACTGGATGTCATAAGGTGAAAGCACCAATTTGTAAGTCGCTCTGGATAAGAGCGTCTGCTAAATGACTTAAATGTAATGTAAATGAAACCTGGCACCATCCCTACGGTGAAGCATGGTGGTGGTAACATCAGGCTGTGGGGATGTTTTTCAGTGGCAGGGACTGGGAGACTAGTCAGGATCGAGGGGAAGATGAACAGAGCAAAGTACAGAGAGATCCTTGATGAAAAACCAAGGATCCAGAGCACTCAGGACCTCAGACTGGGGTGAAGATTCATCTTTCAACAGGACAACGACCCTAAGCACACAGCCAAAATGTAGTAGTGGCTTCGGGTCAATTCTCTGAATGTCCTTGAGTGGCTCAGCCAGAGCCCAGACTTGAAACCCGATCAAACATTTCCTGAGAGACCTGAAAATAGCTATGCAGCGACACTCCCCATCCAAACCTGACAGAGCTTGAGAGGATCTGCAGAGAAGAATGTGGAGACACTCCCCAAATACAGGTGTGCCAAGCTTGTAGTGTCAGACCCTAGAAGACTTGATGCTGTAATCACCGCCAAAGGGGCTTCAACAAAGTTCTGGGTAAATGGCCTGAGTGTTTATGGAAATGTCATATTTCCATTTTTACCCTCCCAAAAACAACTTGTTTTTGCTTTGTAATTATGGGGTATTGTGATGTCATTATGGGGTATTGTGATGTCATTATGGGGTATTGATGAGGGGGGGGAAACAATTTAATCCATTTTAGGAATAAGGCTGTGGAAAAAGTCAAGGGGACTGAACACACAAACCGAACAAATATAAACGGACTTGGCTCACACACTGCTACAAAGTCAGTACTGTAGAACTGACAACAGAATGTAGGTTAGTATTAGGTCATGATCCCCGGCCCAAACATAAATATGTTGTAAGTTTCCAACCTTGATGAACTCATTAAAGGAAATGGAGTTGTCTCCGTTCTGGTCGGCCTCCTGGATGGTCCTATCAGCGATGCTGCCCAGCTGCTCGTCAGAGATGTTCACACCAACCATCATTCTAAGAACCTGGAATAAATGTGTTCACACCAACCATCATCCTAAGAACCTGGAATAAATCACGTTCACACCAACCATCATCCTAAGAACCTGGAATAAATCACGTTCACACCAACCATCATCCTAAGAACCTGGAATAAATCACGTTCACACCAACCATCATCCTAAGAACCTGGAATAAATCACGTTCACACCAACCATCATCCTAAGAACCTGGAATAAATCACGTTCACACCAACCATCATCCTAAGAACCTGGAATAAATCACGTTCACACCAACCATCATCCTAAGAACCTGGAATAAATCATGGTCACACCAACCATCATCCTAAGAACCTGGAATAAAATCACGTTCACACCAACGTTCCCTAGGGTCTAAAGTTGACAGTTTTCTCCAAGTCTTAACAGCAGAGTTGTAAAGTACAAGAGGACATCTTAAATGTACTATACATAAAATGACAAATAATGAGTATAAGAGAGAGAAAAAGTATATATATATACTTCAATGTGCTGGTAACATGAAGAGTACAGAAACTGATTCAGGCTGGAAGTTCCTGCTCTACAAAAGGCAGGTTCAGGCCGTCACGAACAACGTTAGGCAGCAATATTGTTTGCAAAACAAGAGATCGGTTTTCAGTGAGTCATTGAACCCGGAGATTACAGTGATTGTAGGTCATACTCCCAGACCAGTCACACAGAGAAGAGCAGGGGTGTATTTATTTAGTTCAAAAGTTTATTGGACAAATTCAGGTAGGTCCCGTCCTGGTTTCTTCTGTTTGGTTCAGAGTAAAAACACCCCAGGTGGCATAGGGCACTGTACAGCCAATGACATGGAATAAACAGGAGCTAGAATGGGGACAACGGAGTATGACGAAAACAACATTTAGTTAGAGAGGGAGGGGGGGACAGGAGGAGAGGGAGGGGGGGACAGGAGGAGAGGGATGGGGGGGGGGGAGGAGAGGGAGGGGGGCAGGAGGAGAGGGAGGGGGGGGGACAGGAGGAGAGGGAGGGGGGGACAGGAGGAGAGGGAGGGGGGCAGGAGGAGAGGGGGGGACAGGAGGAGAGGGAGCTAGAATGGGGACAACGGAGTATGACGAAAACAACATTTAGTTAGTTAGAGAGGAGAGGAGAGACAGGAGGAGAGGGAGCTAGAATGGGGACAATGGAGTATGACGAAAACAACATTTAGTTAGTTAGAGAGGGGGGAGACAGGAGGAGAGGGAGGGGGGCAGGAGGAGAGGGAGGGGGGACAGGAGGAGAGGGAGCTAGAATGGGGACAATGGAGTATGACGAAAACAACATTTAGTTAGAGGAGAGGAGAGACAGGAGGAGAGGGAGCTAGAATGGGGACAATGTAGTATGACGAAAACAACATTTAGTTAGTTAGAGAGGGGGAGGGGGAGAGAGGAGAGACAGGAGGAGAGGGCGCTAGAATGGGGACAATGTAGTATGACGAAAACAACATTTAGTTAGAGGAGAGGAGAGACAGGAGGAGAGGGAGCTAGAATGGGGACAATGTAGTATGACGAAAACAACATTTAGGTAGTTAGAGAGGGGGGGAGAGGAGAGACAGGAGGAGAGGGAGGGGAGGGGGAGAGAGGAGAGACAGGAGGAGAGGGAGGGGAGGGGGAGAGAGGAGAGACAGGAGGAGAGGGAGGGGAGGGGGAGAGAGGAGAGACAGGAGGAGAGGGGAAGAGGAGAGACAGGAGGAGAGGGCGCTAGAATGGGGACAATGTAGTATGACGAAAACAACATTTAGTTAGTTAGAGAGGGGGGAGGGGAGAGAGGAGAGACAGGAGGAGAGGGCGCTAGAATGGGGACAATGTAGTATGACGAAAACAACATTTATTGTTTACTGTCCAGGGCAAATTCCCTCTCCTTCTCAATGCCAAAAACACTTTGAAATTCCCGTAAGTATATGCTGAGCAGCAGGGCTCCTGACAAATAAATATTTTCCTCCTTGTCCGTCTTGGTATTAACTTTAATAGGCTGAAATTACATCATGACACGAGGAACAAACGGAAGGACAATTCTCTCTCAGCCAAAGATCTTGTTATTCAGCTCTAGGGTCATTTCCTTCATCAGGGGGAAGAGATACCTGCTCCCCCTTGATGAAAACTCTTAACATCAAACTACTCTACAACATTCAAGCCCTGATTGTTGAATGAGAATATGGTGTTGAGGTCTGGTATCAAGAGATTAAGGCCCCCCCCCATCCCTAAAAAAACAACAAAGATTTCTAGTGGGGGAACCACAAGAGTGTGTAATCTTAACCCCGACTCTATTCTCACCTGTAGAAGCTCGTCACGGGAGATCTTATCATCTCTGTCCAGGTCGTACAGCTGGAAAGCAACTGGAAGGGGGGGGGGGACGAGAGACAGGAGAAAAGGGGTTTTGAGGTCAAATAATCGTTTTCAAAATACATTTATATCCATCAGATTGGGAAAGAAGAAGTATATAGTATTCTATAGTACAGTTAACCAACAGCCTGTTGGTATATAGTATTCTATAGTACAGTTAACCAACAGCCTGTTGGTATATAGTATTCTATAGTACAGTTAACCAACAGCCTGTTGGTGTATATAGTATTCTATAGTACAGTTAACCAACAGCCTGTTGGTATATAGTATTCTATAGTACAGTTAACCAACAGCCTGTTGGTAGTATTCTATAGTACAGTTAACCAACAGCCTGTTGGTATATAGTATTCTATAGTACAGTTAACAAACAGCCTGTTGGTATATATTCTATAGTATTAACTATAGTATTCTATAGTTAACCAACAGCCTGTTGGTATATAGTATTCTATAGTACAGTTAACCAACAGCCTGTTGGTATATAGTATTCTATAGTACAGTTAACCAACAGCCTGTTGGTATATAGTATTCTATAGTACAGTTAACCAACAGCCTGTTGGTATATAGTATTCTATAGTACAGTTAACCAACAGCCTGTTGGTATATAGTAACCAACAGCCTGTTGGTATATAGTATTCTATAGTACAGTTAACCAACAGCCTGTTGGTATATAGTATTCTATAGTACAGTTAACCAACAGCCTGTTGGTATATAGTATTCTATAGTACAGTTAACCAACAGCCTGTTGGTATATAGTATTCTATAGTACAGTTAACCAACAGCCTGTTGGTATATAGTATTCTATAGTACAGTTAACCAACAGCCTGTTGGTATATAGTATTCTATAGTACAGTTAACCAACAGCCTGTTGGTATATAGTATTCTATAGTAACAGTTAACCAACAGCCTGTTGGTATATAGTATTCTATAGTACAGTTAACCAACAGCCTGTTGGTATATAGTATTCTATAGTACAGTTAACCAACAGCCTGTTGGTATATAGTATTCTATAGTACAGTTAACCAACAGCCTGTTGGTATATAGTATTCTATAGTACAGTTAACCAACAGCCTGTTGGTATATAGTATTCTATAGTACAGTTAACCAACAGCCTGTTGGTATATAGTATTCTATAGTACAGTTAACCAACAGCCTGTTGGTATATAGTATTCTATAGTACAGTTAACCAACAGCCTGTTGGTATATAGTATTCTATAGTACAGTTAACCAACAGCCTGTTGGTATATAGTATTCTATAGTACAGTTAACCAACAGCCTGTTGGTATATAGTATTCTATAGTACAGTTAACCAACAGCCTGTTGGTATATAGTATTCTATAGTACAGTTAACCAACAGCCTGTTGGTATATAGTATTCTATAGTACAGTTAACTGTTGGTATATAGTATTCTATAGTACAGTTAACCAACAGCCTGTTGGTATATAGTATTCTATAGTACAGTTAACCAACAGCCTGTTGGTATATAGTATTCTATAGTACAGTTAACCAACAGCCTGTTGGTATATAGTATTCTATAGTACAGTTAACCAACAGCCTGTTGGTATATAGTATTCTATAGTACAGTTAACCAACAGCCTGTTGGTATATAGTATTCTATAGTACAGTTAACCAACAGCCTGTTGGTATATAGTATTCTATAGTACAGTTAACCAACAGCCTGTTGGTATATAGTATTCTATAGTACAGTTAACCAACAAACAGCCTGTTGGTATATAGTATTCTATAGTACAGTTAACCAACAGCCTGTTGGTATATAGTATTCTATAGTATATAGTATTCTATAAACCAACAGCCTTTGGTATATAGTATTCTATAGTACAGTTAACCAACAGCCAGTTGGTATATAGTATTCTATAGTACAGTTAACCAACAGCCAGTTGGTATATAGTATTCTATAGTACAGTTAACCAACAAACAGCCTGTTGGTATATAGTATTCTATAGTACAGTTAACCAACAGCCTGTTGGTATATAGTATTCTATAGTACAGTTAACCAACAAACAGCCTGTTGGTATATAGTATTCTATAGTACAGTTAACCAACAAACAGCCTGTTGGTATATAGTATTCTATAGTACAGTTAACCAACAAACAGCCTGTTGGTATATAGTATATAGTACAGTTAACCAACAGCCTATAGTATTCTATAGTTTAACCAACAGCCTGTTGGTATATAGTATTCTATAGTACAGTTAACCAACAGCCTGTTGGTATATAGTATTCTATAGTACAGTTAACCAACAAACAGCCTGTTGGTATATAGTATTCTATAGTACAGTTAACCAACAAACAGCCTGTTGGTATATAGTATTCTATAGTACAGTTAACCAACAGCCTGTTGGTATATAGTATTCTATAGTACAGTTAACCAACAGCCTGTTGGTATATAGTATTCTATAGTACAGTTAACCAACAAACAGCAGCCTGTTGGTTAACCAACAGCCAGTTGGTATAGTATTCTATAGTACAGTTAACCAACAGCCAGTTGGTATATAGTATTCTATAGTACAGATAACCAACAAACAGCCTGTTGGTATATAGTATTCTATAGTACAGTTAACCAACAAACAGCCTGTTGGTATATAGTATTCTATAGTTAACCAACAGCCAGTTGGTATATAGTATTCTATAGTACAGATAACCAACAAACAGCCTGTTGGTATATAGTATTCTATAGTTAACAACAAACAGCCTGTTGGTACCTATAGTACAGTTAACCAACAGCCTGTTGGTATATAGTATTCTATAGTACAGTTAACCAACAGCCTGTTGGTATATAGTATTCTATAGCCCAACAGCCTGTTGGTATATAGTATTCTATAGTACAGTTAACCAACAAACAGCCTGTTGGTATATAGTATTCTATAGTACAGTTAACCAACAAACAGCCTGTTGGTATATAGTATTCTATAGTACAGTTAAACAGCAACTAAACAGCCTGTTGGTATATAGTATTCTATAGTACAGTTAACCAACAAACAGCCTGTTGGTATATAGTATTCTATAGTACAGTTAACCAACAGCCTGTTGGTATATAGTATTCTATAGTACAGTTAACCAACAGCCTGTTGGTATATAGTATTCTATAGTACAGTTAACCAACAGCCTGTTGGTATATAGTATTCAGCCTGTTGGTATATAGTATTCTATAGTACAGTTAACCAACAGCCTGTTGGTATATAGTATTCTATAGTACAGTTAACCAACAGCCTGTTGGTATATAGTATTCTATAGTACAGTTAACCAACAGCCTGTTGGTATATAGTATTCTATAGTACAGTTAACCAACAGCCTGTTGGTATATAGTATTCTATAGTACAGTTAACCAACAGCCTGTTGGTATATAGTATTCTATAGTACAGTTAACCAACAGCCTGTTGGTATATAGTTGGTATAGTATCTATAGTACAGTTAACCAACAGCCTGTTGGTATATAGTATTCTATAGTTAACCAACAGCCTGTTGGTATACCAACAGTTAACCAACAGCCTGTTGGTATATAGTATTCTATAGTACAGTTAACCAACAGCCTGTTGGTATATAGTATTCTATAGTACAGTTAACCAACAGCCTGTTGGTATATAGTATTCTATAGTACAGTTAACCAACAGCCTGTTGGTATATAGTATTCTATAACAGTTAACCAGCCTGTTGGTATATAGTATTCTATAGTACGGTTAACCAACAGCCAGTTGGTATATAGTATTCTATAGTACGGTTAACCAACAGCCAGTTGGTATATAGTATTCTATAGTACAGATAACCAACAAACAGCCTGTTGGTATATAGTATTCTATAGTACAGTTAACCAACAAACAGCCTGTTGGTATATAGTATTCTATAGTACAGTTAACCAACAGCCTGTTGGTATATAGTATTCTATAGTACAGTTAACCAACAGCCTGTTGGTATATAGTATTCTATAGTACAGTTAACCAACAGCCTGTTGGTATATAGTATTCTATAGTACAGTTAACCAACAGCCTGTTGGTATATAGTATTCTATAGTACAGTTAACCTGTTGGTAACAATACTAGCCTGTTGGTATATAGTATTCTATAGTACAGTTAACCAACAGCCTGTTGGTATATAGTATTCTATAGTACAGTTAACCAACAGCCTGTTGGTATATAGTATTCTATAGTACAGTTAACCAACAGCCTGTTGGTATATAGTATTCTATAGTACAGTTAACCAACAGCCTGTTGGTATATAGTATTCTATAGTACAGTTAACCAACAGCCTGTTGGTATATAGTATTCTATAGTACAGTTAACCAACAGCCTGTTGGTATATAGTATTCTATAGTACAGTTAACCAACAGCCTGTTGGTATATAGTATTCTATAGTACAGTTAACCAACAGCCTGTTGGTATATAGTATTCTATAGTACAGTTAACCAACAGCCTGTTGGTATATAGTATTCTATAGTACAGTTAACCAACAGCCTGTTGGTATATATAGTATTCTATAGTACAGTTAACCAACAGCCTGTTGGTATATAGTAACCAACAGCCTGTTGGTATATAGTATATATAGTACAGTATTCTATAGTACAGTTAACCAACAGCCTGTTGGTATATAGTATTCTATAGTACAGTTAACCAACAGCCTGTTGGTATATAGTATTCTATAGTACAGTTAACCAACAGCCTGTTGGTATATAGTATTCTATAGTACAGTTAACCAACAGCCTGTTGGTATATAGTATTCTATAGTACAGTTAACCAACAGCCTGTTGGTATATAGTATTCTATAGTACAGTTAACCAACAGCCTGTTGGTATATAGTATTCTATAGTACAGTTAACCAACAGCCTGTTGGTATATAGTATTCTATAGTACAGTTAACCAACAGCCTGTTGGTATATAGTATTCTATAGTACAGTTAACCAACAAACAGCCTGTTGGTATATAGTATTCTATAGTACAGTTAACCAACAGCCTGTTGGTATATAGTATTCTATAGTACAGTTAACCAACAGCCTGTTGGTATATAGTATTCTATAGTACAGTTAACCAATTCTATAGTAAACAGCCTGTTGGTATATAGTATTCTATAGTACAGTTAACCAACAGCCTGTTGGTATATAGTATTCTATAGTACAGTTAACCAACAGCCTGTTGGTATATAGTATTCTATAGTACAGTTAACCAACAGCCTGTTGGTATATAGTATTCTATAGTACAGTTAACCAACAGCCTGTTGGTATACTGTTGGTATATAGTATTCAACAAACAGCCTGTTGGTATATAGTATTCTATAGTACAGTTAACCAACAGCCTGTTGGTAACTATAGTACAGTTAACCAACAGCCTGTTGGTATATAGTATTCTATAGTACAGTTAACCAACAGCCTGTTGGTATATAGTATTCTATAGTACAGTTAACCAACAGCCTGTTGGTATATAGTATTCTATAGTACAGTTAACCAACAAACAGCCTGTTGGTATATAGTATTCTATAGTACAGTTAACCAACAGCCAGTTGGTATATAGTATTCTGTTGGTATAGTACTATAGTTAACCAACAGCCTGTTGGTATGTTGGTATATAGTATTCTATAGTAACCAACAGTTAACCAACAGCCAGTTGGTATATAGTATTCTATAGTACAGATAACCAACAGCCTGTTGGTATATAGTATTCTATAGTACAGTTAACCAACAAACAGCCTGTTGGTATATAGTATTCTATAGTACAGTTAACCAACAGCCTGTTGGTATATAGTATTCTATAGTAACCAACAGCCTGTTAACCAACAGCCTGTTGGTATATAGTATTCTATAGTACAGTTAACCAACAGCCTGTTGGTATATAGTATTCTATAGTACAGTTAACCAACAAACAGCCTGTTGGTATATAGTATTCTATAGTACAGTTAACCAACAAACAGCCTGTTGGTATATAGTATTCTATAGTACAGTTAACCAACAGCCAGTTGGTATATAGTATTCTATAGTACAGTTAACCAACAGCCTGTTGGTATATAGTATTCTATAGTACAGTTAACCAACAGCCTGTTGGTATATAGTATTCTATAGTACAGTTAACCAACAGCCTGTTGGTATATAGTATTCTATAGTACAGTTAACCAACAGCCTGTTGGTATATAGTATTCTATAGTACAGTTAACAAACAGCCTGTTGGTATATAGTATTCTATAGTACAGTTAACCAACAGCCTGTTGGTATATAGTATTCTATTGTACAGTTAACCAACAGCCTGTTGGTATATAGTATTCTATAGTACAGTTAACCAACAGCCTGTTGGTATATAGTATTCTATAGTACAGTTAACCAACAGCCTGTTGGTATATAGTATTCTATAGTACAGTTAACCAACAGCCAGTTGGTATATAGTATTCTATAGTACGGTTAACCAACAGCCTGTTGGTATATAGTATTCTATAGTACAGTTAACCAACAAACAGCCTGTTGGTATATAGTATTCTATAGTACAGTTAACCAACAGCCTGTTGGTATATAGTATTCTATAGTACAGTTAACCAACAGCCTGTTGGTATATAGTATTCTATAGTACAGTTAACCAACAGCCTGTTGGTATATAGTATTCTATAGTACAGTTAACCAACAGCCTGTTGGTATATAGTATTCTATAGTACAGTTAACAAACAGCCTGTTGGTATATAGTATTCTATAGTACAGTTAACCAACAGCCTGTTGGTATATAGTATTCTATAGTACAGTTAACCAACAGCCTGTTGGTATATAGTATTCTATAGTACAGTTAACCAACAGCCTGTTGGTATATAGTAACCAACAGCCTGTTGGTATATAGTATTCTATAGTACAGTTAACCAACAGCCTGTTGGTATATAGTATTCTATAGTACAGTTAACCAACAAACAGCCTGTTGGTATATAGTATTCTATAGTACAGTTAACCAACAGCCTGTTGGTATATAGTATTCTATAGTACAGTTAACCAACAGCCTGTTGGTAACTATAGTACAGTTAACCAGCCTGTTGGTATATAGTATTCTATAGTACAGTTAACCAACAGCCTGTTGGTATATAGTATTCTATAGTACAGTTAACCAACAGCCTGTTGGTATATAGTATTCTATAGTACAGTTAACCAACAGCCTGTTGGTATATAGTATTCTATAGTACAGTTAACCAACAGCCTGTTGGTATATAGTATTCTATAGTACAGTTAACCAACAGCCTGTTGGTATATAGTATTCTATAGTACAGTTAACCAACAGCCTGTTGGTATATAGTATTCTATAGTACAGTTAACCAACAGCCTGTTGGTATATAGTATTCTATAGTACAGTTAACCAACAGCCTGTTGGTATATAGTATTCTATAGTACAGTTAACCAACAGCCTGTTGGTATATAGTATTCTATAGTACAGTTAACCAACAGCCTGTTGGTATATAGTATTCTATAGTACAGTTAACCAACAGCCTGTTGGTATATAGTATTCTATAGTACAGTTAACCAACAGCCTGTTGGTATATAGTATTCTATAGTACAGTTAACCAACAGCCTGTTGGTATATAGTATTCTATAGTACAGTTAACCAACAGCCTGTTGGTATATAGTATTCTATAGTACAGTTAACCAACAGCCTGTTGGTATATAGTATTCTATAGTACAGCCTGTTGGTATATAGTATTCTATAGTACAGTTAACCAACAGCCTGTTGGTATATAGTATTCTATAGTACAGTTAACCAACAGCCTGTTGGTATATAGTATTCTATAGTACAGTTAACCAACAGCCTGTTGGTATATAGTATTCTATAGTACAGTTAACCAACAGCCTGTTGGTATATAGTATTCTATAGTACAGTTAACCAACAGCCTGTTGGTATATAGTATTCTATAGTACAGTTAACCAACAAACAGCCTGTTGGTATATAGTATTCTATAACCAACAAACAGCCTGTTGGTATATAGTATTCTATAGTACAGTTAACCAACAAACAGCCTGTTGGTATATAGTATTCTATAGTACAGTTAACCAACAAACAACCTGTTGGTATATAGTATTCTATAGTACAGTTAACCAACAGCCTGTTGGTATATAGTATTCTATAGTACAGTTAACCAACAAACAGCCTGTTGGTATATAGTATTCTATAGTACAGTTAACCAACAGCCTGTTGGTATATAGTATTCTATAGTACAGTTAACCAACAGCCTGTTGGTATATAGTATTCTATAGTACAGTTAACCAACAGCCTGTTGGTATATAGTATTCTATAGTACAGTTAACCAACAGCCTGTTGGTATATAGTATTCTATAGTACAGTTAACCAACAAACAGCCTGTTGGTATATAGTATTCTATAGTACAGTTAACCAACAGCCTGTTGGTATATAGTATTCTATAGTACAGTTAACCAACAAACAGCCTGTTGGTATATAGTATTCTATAGTACAGTTAACCAACAGCCTGTTGGTATATAGTATTCTATAGTACAGTTAACCAACAAACAGCCTGTTGGTATATAGTATTCTATAGTACAGTTAACCAACAGCCTGTTGGTATATAGTATTCTATAGTACAGTTAACCAACAGCCTGTTGGTATATAGTATTCTATAGTACAGTTAACCAACAGCCTGTTGGTATATAGTATTCTATAGTACAGTTAACCAACAGCCTGTTGGTATATAGTATTCTATAGTACAGTTAACCAACAAACAGCCTGTTGGTATATAGTATTCTATAGTACAGTTAACCAACAGCCTGTTGGTATATAGTATTCTATAGTACAGTTAACCAACAGCCTGTTGGTATATAGTATTCTATAGTACAGTTAACCAACAGCCTGTTGGTATATAGTATTCTATAGTACAGTTAACCAACAAACAGCCTGTTGGTATATAGTATTCTATAGTACAGTTAACCAACAGCCTGTTGGTATATAGTATTCTATAGTACAGTTAACCAACAGCCAGTTGGTATATAGTATTCTATAGTACAGTTAACCAACAGCCAGTTGGTATATAGTATTCTATAGTACAGTTAACCAACAAACAGCCTGTTGGTATATAGTATTCTATAGTACAGTTAACCAACAGCCTGTTGGTATATAGTATTCTATATAGTACAAACAAAAACAGCCTGTTGGTATATAGTATTCTATAGTACAGTTAACCAACAAACAGCCTGTTGGTATATAGTATTCTATAGTACAGTTAACCAACAAACAGCCTGTTGGTATATAGTATTCTATAGTACAGTTAACCAACAAACAGCCAGTTGGTATATAGTATTCTATAGTACAGTTAACCAACAAACAGCCTGTTGGTATATAGTATTCTATAGTACAGTTAACCAACAGCCTGTTGGTATATAGTATTCTATAGTACAGTTAACCAACAGCCTGTTGGTATATAGTATTCTATAGTACAGTTAACCAACAGCCTGTTGGTATATAGTATTCTATAGTACAGTTAACCAACAGCCTGTTGGTATATAGTATTCTATAGTACGGTTAACCAACAGCCAGTTGGTATATAGTATTCTATAGTACAGTTAACCAACAGCCTGTTGGTATATAGTATTCTATAGTACGGTTAACCAACAAACAGCCTGTTGGTATATAGTATTCTATAGTACAGTTAACCAACAAACAGCCTGTTGGTATATAGTATTCTATAGTACAGTTAACCAACAGCCTGTTGGTATATAGTATTCTATAGTACAGTTAACCAACAGCCTGTTGGTATATAGTATTCTATAGTACAGTTAACCAACAGCCTGTTGGTATATAGTATTCTATAGTACAGTTAACCAACAGCCTGTTGGTGTATATAGTATTCTATAGTACAGTTAACCAACAGCCTGTTGGTATATAGTATTCTATAGTACAGTTAACCAACAAACAGCCTGTTGGTATATAGTATTCTATAGTACAGTTAACCAACAAACAGCCTGTTGGTATATAGTATTCTATAGTACAGTTAACCAACAAACAGCCTGTTGGTATATAGTATTCTATAGTACAGTTAACCAACAGCCTGTTGGTATATAGTATTCTATAGTACAGTTAACCAACAAACAGCCTGTTGGTATATAGTATTCTATAGTACAGTTAACCAACAAACAGCCTGTTGGTATATAGTATTCTATAGTACAGTTAACCAACAAACAGCCTGTTGGTATATCGTATTCTATAGTACAGTTAACCAACAAACAACCTGTTGGTATATAGTATTCTATAGTACAGTTAACCAACAAACAGCCTGTTGGTATATAGTATTCTATAGTACAGTTAACCAACAAACAGCCTGTTGGTATATAGTATTCTATAGTACAGTTAACCAACAAACAGCCTGTTGGTATATAGTATTCTATAGTACAGTTAACCAATAAACAGCCTGTTGGTATATAGTATTCTATAGTACAGTTAACCAACAAACAGCCTGTTGGTATATAGTATTCTATAGTACAGTTAACCAACAAACAGCCTGTTGGTATATAGTATTCTATAGTACAGTTAACCAACAAACAGCCTGTTGGTATATAGTATTCTATAGTACAGTTAACCAACAAACAGCCTGTTGGTATATAGTATTCTATAGTACAGTTAACCAACAAACAGCCTGTTGGTATATAGTATTCTATAGTATAGTTAACCAACAGCCTGTTGGTATATAGTATTCTATAGTACAGTTAACCAACAGCCTGTTGGTATATAGTATTCTATAGTACAGTTAACCAACAAACAGCCTGTTGGTATATAGTATTCTATAGTACAGTTAACCAACAAACAGCCTGTTGGTATATAGTATTCTATAGTACAGTTAACCAACAGCCTGTTGGTATATAGTATTCTATAGTACAGTTAACCAACAACCTGTTGGTATATAGTATTCTATAGTACAGTTAACCAACAGCCTGTTGGTATATAGTATTCTATAGTACAGTTAACCAACAGCCAGTTGGTATATAGTATTCTATAGTATAGTTAACCAACAGCCTGTTGGTATATAGTATTCTATAGTACAGTTAACCAACAGCCTGTTGGTATATAGTATTCTATAGTACAGTTAACCAACAGCCTGTTGGTATATAGTATTCTATAGTACAGTTAACCAACAGCCTGTTGGTGTATATAGTATTCTATAGTACAGTTAACAAACAGCCTGTTGGTATATAGTATTCTATAGTACAGTTAACCAACAGCCTGTTGGTATATAGTATTCTATAGTACAGTTAACCAACAGCCTGTTGGTATATAGTATTCTATAGTACAGTTAACCAACAGCCTGTTGGTATATAGTATTCTATAGTACAGTTAACCAACAGCCTGTTGGTATATAGTATTCTATAGTACAGTTAACCAACAGCCTGTTGGTATATAGTATTCTATAGTACAGTTAACAAACAGCCTGTTGGTATATAGTATTCTATAGTACAGTTAACCAACAGCCTGTTGGTATATAGTATTCTATAGTACAGTTAACCAACAGCCTGTTGGTATATCGTATTCTATAGTACAGTTAACCAACAAACAGCCTGTTGGTATATAGTATTCTATAGTACAGTTAACCAACAGCCTGTTGGTATATAGTATTCTATCTTCATTGTAAATAGTTTAAACACCATTTTCCATGAACCATAAAACACTGTACTATAAACACTGTTTATGAACCACAAACCATTGATGAACATGCACCTGTGGAACGGTCGTTAAGACACGAACAGCTTACAGACGGTAGGCAATGATGGTCACAGTTAAGAAAACTTAGGACACTAAAGAGGCCTTTCTACTGACTCTGAAAAACACCAAAAGAAAGATGTCCAGGGTCCCTGCTCATCTGCGTGAACGTGCCTTAGGCATGTTGCAAGGAGGCATGAGGACTGCAGATGTGGCCGGGGCAATAAATTGCAATGTCCGTACTGTGAGACACCTAAGACAGCACTACAAGGAGACAGGACGGACAGCTGATCGTCCTCGCAGTGGCAGACCACGTGTGACAACACCTGCACGGGATCAGTACATCTGAACATCACACCAGCGGGACAGGTACAGGATGGCAACAACAGCTGTGCCGGAGTTACACCAGGAACGCACAAACTCTCCATCAGTGCTCAGACTGTCCGCAATAGGCTGAGAGAGGCTGGACTTGGGGCTTGTAGGCCTGTTGTAAAGCAGGTCCTCACCAGACATCACCGCAACAACGTTGCCTATGGGCACAAACCCACCGTCGCTGGACCAGACAGGACTGGCAAAAAGTGCTCTTCACTGACGAGTAGTGGTTTTGTCTCACCAGGGGTAATGGTCGGATTCGTGTTTATCGTTGAAGGAATGAGCGTTACACCGAGGCCTGTACTCTGGAGAGGGATCGATTTGGAGGTGGAGGGTCCGTCATGGTCTGGGGCGGTGTGTCACAGCATCACCGGATTGAGCTTGTTGTCATTACAGGCAATCTCAACACTGTGCGTTACAGGGAAGACATCCTCCTCCCTCATGTGGTACCCTTCCTGCAGGCTCATCCTGACATGACCCTCCAGCATGACAATGCCACCAGCCATACTGCTCGTTCTGTGCGTGATTTCCTGCAAGACAGGAATGTCAGTGTTCTGCCATAGCCAGCGAAGAGCCCGGATCTCAATCCCATTGAGCACGTCTGGGACCTGTTGGATCGGAGGGTGAGGGCTAGGGCCATTCCCCCCAGAAATGTCTGGGAACTTGCAGGTGCCTTGGTGGAAGAGTGAGGTAACATCTCACAGCAATAACAGGCAAATCTGGTGCAGTCCATGAGGAGGAGACGCACTGCAGTATTTAATGCAGCTGGTGGCCACACCAGATACTGACTGTTACTTTTGATTTTGACCCCACCCTTTGTTCAGGGACACATTATTCAATTTCTGTTAGTCACATGTCTGTGGAACTTGTTAAATTTATGTCTCAGTTGTTGAATCTTGTTATGTTCATACAAATATTTACACATGTTAAGTTTACTGATAATAAACGCAGTTGACAGTGAGAGGACATTTCTTTTTTTGCTGAGTTTAGTACTCTATAGGAAATTGTCAACTGATCTGGCCTGGGTCGCAGTTCTGTTTGTGCTGTCTTGACTCCTTGTCACTCATCATTTATTGTCAAGACAGCACAAACAGATCTGGGACTCGGGCTAGGACCCCACCCACTGATTAGACTTACAGAGCAGCTTATTGGTCCTGCTGTTGAGAGGTTCAGAGGCAGTGGGGTCCTTGTTCTTCTCGTTGTCTTCTATAGGACGGAAGTGAGCCAAGGTTCTCATGAAGCCCCTGAAGTTCACCTGGTCCTCCCTGAGAAAACACACAGCCGGGACAACAACAATTACATCAACCCGACCAGAAGAGCCTTCATAGAGACATAGGATATTTCTATTTTTAAGCTGTATAATTTGCTGAATAGACACACAGCAAAAACAGGTCATTCACATGATTGGTCATGACTTGGGAGGTCAGAACACCTTAGACCAACGCGAACTTCTAATATCAGGCTATTCATTGTGGCCCACATGACTAGGGCTGTGGCGGTCATGTCCAAATTTGTACCTTCATTTAACTAGGCAAGTCAGTAAAGACCAGCACAACCAGTCAGTATCTATCTATATCTAGATATACATACATACATACACACACACACACACACACACACACACACACACACACACACACACACACACACACAATCCCTATAAGTCAATGATTTATTTTAGACAGATCTAAAGAAACATTGTGACATGAAAAAATTGTAGTCTATTTCAGAAGAACAGAATAGCATACTCACTCTGAGTTGTCCCCGTGTTAGGGTCCTGATCTGACTATGCCAAAATGTCTGTGGGCTACACTAGTTCATTTAGCAGACGCTAGTTCATTTAGCAGACGCTAGTTCATTTAGCAGACGCTAGTTCATTTAGCAGACGCTAGTTCATTTAGCAGACACTAGTTCATTTAGCAGACACGATCTGCTTGGACTTACCGTGGCATTATTTTATAGTATGAACAATACAAATGAACATGGCTGAATAAAAATGGATTTCCGAGGGGAGTGTGCAAACGCATCAATTCCATGTTGAGCAATTAACAAAGTCAGAATTTGAAACTGGTCCTCCTATAGGGTTAAATTACAGTTGATTATGCAACACTAGTTATGATAGAAACCTTAGGATATACACTGACCAGGTGAATCCAGGTGAACGCTATGATCCCTTATTGAGGTCACGTGTTAAATCCACTTAAATAATATATTAAATAATATTGTTTAAGCCTTGAGATAATTGAGACATGGATTGTGTATGTGTGCCATATAGAGTTTAAATGGACAAGACAAAAGATGCCTAAGTGCCTTTGAACAGGGAATAGAGCCCTGAGTACCAGGCAATTAGCAACCTGATGGAGGGACAATAGAGCCCTGAGTACCAGGCCATTAGCAACCTGATGAGGGACAATTGAGTACCAGGCCATTAGCAACCTGATGGAGGGACAATAGAGCCCTGAGTACCAGGCCATTAGCAACCTGATGTAGGGACAATAGAGCCCTTGAGTACCAGGCCATTAGCAACCTGATGAGGGACAATTGAGTACCAGGCCATTAGCAACCTGATGAGGGACAATTGAGTACCAGGCCATTAGCAACCTGATGAGGGACAATTGAGTACCAGGCCATGAGCAACCTGATGGAGGGACAACAGAGCCCTGAGTACCAGGCCATTAGCAACCTGATGAGGGACAATTGAGTACCAGGCCATTAGCAACCTGATGAGGGACAATTGAGTACCAGGCCATTAGCAACCTGATGGAGGGACAATAGAGCCCTGAGTACCAGGCCATTAGCAACCTGATGGAGGGACAATAGAGCCCTTGAGTACCAGGCCATTAGCAACCTGATGAGGGACAATTGAGTACCAGGCCATTAGCAACCTGATGAGGGACAATTGAGTACCAGGCCATTAGCAACCTGATGAGGGACAATTGAGTACCAGGCCATGAGCAACCTGATGGAGGGACAACAGAGCCCTGAGTACCAGGCCATTAGCAACCTGATGAGGGACAATTGAGTACCAGGCCATTAGCAACCTGATGAGGGACAATTGAGTACCAGGCCATGAGCAACCTGATGGAGGGACAATAGAGCCCTTGAGTACCAGGCCATTAGCAACCTGATGGAGGGACAATAGAGCCCTGAGTATGAGACCATTAGGACCTGATGGAGGGACAATAGAGCCCTGAGTACCAGTCCATAGGACCTGACAGAGGGACATTAGAGCTCTGAGTACCAGTCCATAGGACCTGACGGAGGGACAATAGAGCCCTGAGTACCAGGCCATTAGCAACCTGATGGAGGGACAATAGAGCCCTGAGTACGAGGCCATTAGGACCAATAGAGCCCTGAGTACCAGGCCAATAGGACCTGATGGAGGGACAACAGAGCCCTGAGTACCAGGCCATTAGCAACCTGATGAGGGACAATTGAGTACCAGGCCATTAGCAACCTGATGAGGGACAATTGAGTACCAGGCCATGAGCAACCTGATGGAGGGACAATAGAGCCCTTGAGTACCAGGCCATTAGCAACCTGATGAGGGACAATTGAGTACCAGGCCATTAGCAACCTGATGAGGGACAATTGAGTACCAGGCCATGAGCAACCTGATGGAGGGACAACAGAGCCCTGAGTACCAGGCCATTAGCAACCTGATGAGGGACAATTGAGTACCAGGCCATTAGCAACCTGATGAGGGACAATTGAGTACCAGGCCATGAGCAACCTGATGGAGGGACAATAGAGCCCTTGAGTACCAGGCCATTAGCAACCTGATGGAGGGACAATAGAGCCCTTGAGTACCAGGCCATTAGCAACCTGATGGAGGGACAATAGAGCCCTGAGTATGAGACCATTAGGACCTGATGGAGGGACAATAGAGCCCTGAGTACCAGTCCATAGGACCTGACAGAGGGACATTAGAGCTCTGAGTATGAGGCCATTAGGACCTGATGGAGGGACAATAGAGCCCTGAGTACGAGGCCATTAGGACCAATAGAGCCCTGAGTACGAGGCCATTAGGACCTGATGGAGGGACAATAGAGCCCTGAGTATGAGGCCATTAGAACCTGATGGAGGGACAACAGAGCCCTGAGTACGAGGACATTAGGACCTGACAGAGGGACATTAGAGCTCTGAGTACCAGTCCATAGGACCTGACAGAGGGACATTAGAGCTCTGAGTACCAGTCCATTAGGATCTGATGGAGGGACAATAGAGCCCCGAGTACCAGTCCATAGGACCTGATGGAGGGACAATAGAGCCCTGAGTACCAGTCCATAGGACCTGATGGAGGGACAATAGAGCCCTGAGTACCAGTCCATAGGACCTGATGGAGGGACAATAGAGCCCTGAGTACCAGTCCATAGGACCTGACGGAGGGACAATAGAGCCCTGAGTACCAGGCCAATAGCGACTGATCGTTAGCAAGCTTGGTAGGCTACTAATGACCATCAGCAGCATCAGAGCGCCATTTTAGAGAAGCCTAGTTACTGTGACTCAAATGGTCACATGGAATTTGACTGGGGTCATGACATTGTTATAAGCTAAAATTAAGTTGTCTATCCAAGGCATGTTGTCGAAAAAAACACGAAACTTTCATGTGAATTTCAAAGACCAGCACAACCGGTCATACACACTTAAAAACTTCATTCATTACAATATAAATACAATGTTAAGGTAGACTCAAGCACAGGAATGTTTACTGTATGTTTAACGTACATTACTAAATGGGTTTGTTCGTGTGGCGAGTGACTCGAGTCAAAGCTACGTGCATCTTTAAAGAAATCAGGGAAGGACACATACTACTCACCCCTCGGGAAAGAAGGCATTGATGATTCTGTCTCCCAGAGGATTGATGGCCAACTCTGGGATCCGTTGGAAATCTTCCCGACTTCACAAACAGGAGAGGAGAGGAAGAATTTACTCAATGAAAAACAAAGGGAACTATGGACTATTTTCCAAGGCTGTGTTGACACAGGCAGCCCAATTCTGATCTTTCCCCCCCCAACTAATAGGTCTTTTGACCAATCACATCTGATCCCCCCCCCCCCCAACTAATAGGTCTTTTGACCAATCACATCTGATCTTTCCCCCAACTAATAGGTCTTTTGACCAATCACATCTGATCTTTCCTCCCCCAACTAATAGGTCTTTTGACCAATCACATCTGATCTTTCCCCCCCAACTAATAGGTCTTTTGACCAATCACATCTGATCTTTCCCCCCAACTAATAGGTCTTTTGACCAATCACATCTGATCTTTCCCCCAACTAATAGGTCTTTTGACCAATCACATCTGATCTTTCCCCCCCAACTAATAGGTCTTTTGACCAATCACATCTGATCTTTCCCCCAACTAATAGGTCTTTTGACCAATCACATCTGATCTCCCCCAACTAATAGGTCTTTTGACCAATCACATCTGATCTTTTTCAGTGCTGATCGGATTGGTCGAAAGATCAATTAGTGAAACTTATCAGAATTGGGCTGCCTGTTTAAACGCAGCCTGTGAGTTTGACCCCACTTCCAATCACACACCATGGATCAAAGAACAGCAGATGAGTGGAGAGATACTGACATCACTCTGGGTAATGTCTTGTTGAAATGATATCACATAGCACTCTGGGTAATGTCTTGTTGAAATGATATCACATAGCACTCTGGGTAATGTCTTGTTGAAATGATATCACATAGCACTCTGGGTAATGTCTTGTTGAAATGATAGCACTCAGGGTAATGTCTTGTTGAAATGATATCACACATCACTTAGGTCAATTTGAGGTGTACCTTTGGATGTATTTCAAGGCCTACATTCAAACTCAGTGCCTCTGTTTGACATCATGTGGAAATTAAAAGAAATCAGCCAAGACCTCAGAATTTTTTTGTTGTAGACCTCCACAAGTCTGGTTCATCCTTGGGAGCATTTTCCAAATGCCTGAAGGTACCACATTCATCTACAAACAATAGTACGCAAGTATAAACACCATGGGACAACACAGCCGTCATACCGCTCAGGAAGGAGCGGTCTCCTAGAGATGAACGTACTTTGGTGTGAAAAGTGCAAAGGACCTTGTGAAGATGCTGGAGGAAACAGGTACAATAGTATCTATATCCACAGTAAAACAAGTCCTATATCAACACAACCTGAAAGGCCGCTCAGCAAGGAGAAGCCTCTGCTCCAAAACCGCCATAAAAAAGCCAGACGCCAGTTTGCAACTGCACATGGGGGGGACAAAGATCGTACTTTTTGGAGAAATGTCCTCTAGTCTGATGAAACAAAAATCGAACTGTTTGGCCATAATGACCATCGTTATGTTTGGAGGAAAAAGGGGGAGGAAGAACACCATCCCAACCTTGAAGCACGGGGGTGGCAGCATCATGTTGTGGGGGTGCTTTGCTGCAGGAGGGACTGGCACACTAAACAAAATAGATGGCATCATGAGGCAGGAAAAGTATGTGGATATATTGAAGCAACATCAAGACATCAGTCAGGAAGTTAAATGGGTCGTCCAAATGGACAAAGACCCCAAGCATACTTCCAAAGTTGTGGCAAAATGGCTTAAGGACAACAAAGTCAAGGTATTGGAGTGGCCATCACAAAACCCTGACCTCAATCCTATTGAAAATTTGTGGGCAGAACTGCATGCTAGCCCCACTGTATACCCCAATACAGACTGGATGCTAGCCCCACTGTATACCCCAATACAGACTGGATGCTAGCTCCACTGTATACCCCAATACAGACTGCATGCTAGCTCCACTGTATACCCCAATACAGACTGCATGCTAGCTCCACTGTATACCCCAATACAGACTGCATGCTAGCTCCACTGTATACTTGACATAGCTGTAGTGTTGTGGCAACTGATGAATGATTAAGACAAGTCACCTTGGATTCACCAGACCAGCTTTAAAAATCCCGGCCCAGCGCCACTGTATATCCCAATACAGACTGGACGCTTCATTGAGAGGACACAGAAAACCCACACCTGTTGTGTGTAAACAGACAAAGTGGTGCAGTTACATTTCAGCATTATACCTGGTTAATGACCCCCACTCGGCTTAATAGTCAGTAGTAACATCATTTCATAGACAGACTGGATAAATGGGGTCAATGTGTGGCTGGAATCCGCTTTCCGCATAGTGGGTGAAAACTACGGAGCCTAGGCCACTCAGAGAGAGAACAGAGCTGGAGTTGAACTGTGATGGGATTTAAAAATGACCGATTGTTTTCCCTCTGAAGGTCAGCGAGCAATTGAGATCTCAGAGGTCAATCACACCGTCTTCCACGTCTGTTAGCAATGTCGTGTTTACTTGCCGGCACTCAGACATGGATGTGGAAATAAAGAACTACATAGTGAGGTCTGTGGCACGCAAGTGCTGCAGTTCATATCGAAGTTTGAGTTGTCAGACTCCAGTCAAAACAATCTGGTTCTTCTAGACACAGCTTATACCCAGTGACACACACACACACACAGTAGGGTACTGCAGGCAACGCCCGAGCCAAGAGTGATGCATCTTGGGAAGCCTCTTGAACCAAAGGAGTAGTGTGTTCACAGACAAGAGTGTTTTTTATTTTACCTTTATTTAACTAGGCAAGTCAGTTAAGAACAAATTCTTATTTTCAATGACGGCCTAGGAACAGTGGGTTAACTGCCTGTTCAGGGGCAGAACGACAGATCTGTACCTTGTCAGCTCGGGGATTTGAACTTGCAACCTTTTGGTTACTAGTCCAACGCTCTAACCACTAGGCTACCCTGCCGCCCCAGGTCGAGGCGACAAACTTCAAAATCACATCAGCTCAGAACATTCTGTACTTACACGACCACTTTGAAGTAAGGGAAATGGTCACGTGCCTCTAAGCGATATTAACTGGCATGGAGGCATACTGTGTTCCTACACAACATTGCCAAGTTGGCTCTGATGGTCACAGAGAAGTAATATGGGGACGAAGGACAATCATGAACACAGTCAAGTAAATGTCTTACAGCTGTCTCACATCCTCAATACTCTCTTCGTTGGTGGTCGACTACATTCCATAACCAATAGAACGTAAAGAACAGCAGCTATCGGCATAAATATACTATTTTCCATTGGACAAACACCATTAGCTCTAATTTAAACGAATTGTAAATCATTTACAATGCCTCCTAGGGCTGGGAATTCCCAGGAACCTCACCGTAGGATATTATCACCATACCTAGGTGCTGTTTCGAAGTGAACTACACATGTAGAGTGATTCTCCATGTAGAATGATTCTCCATGTAGAATGATTCTCCATGTAGAGTGATTCATTCTCCATGTAGAATGATTCTCCATGTAGAATGATTCGATTCTCCATGTAGAATGATTCTCCATGTAGAATGATTCGATTCTCCATGTAGAGTGATTCGATTCTCCATGTAGAGTGATTCGATTCTCCATGTAGAGTGATTCGATTCTCCATGTAGAGTGATTCGATTCTCCATGTAGAATGATTCGATTCTCCATGTAGAATGATTCGATTCTCCATGTAGAGTGATTCGATTCTCCATGTAGAGTGATTCGATTCTCCATGTAGAGTGATTCGATTCTCCATGTAGAGTGATTCGATTCTCCATGTAGAGTGATTCGATTCTCCGTGTAGTGTGATTCTACATTAATAGTGTGTCACTAATGCACCCCCTCCCACAGAGTCAAAGGACATCACAGATTCACCTTGTCCTGCTTTCTGTGTAGGCCTATCGTGTCGTGGCTATGACTTCAGTGTTTGGCTGGAAGTCTGAGGGTGTGTTCGTAAATTCAATCTGCAGTGCAAGAGAGCGTTCAGAGTGAGCTCTGGGCCTTGGTAAATTCGGAGCTTTTCGCTCCCCCGAGCGTTCAGAGTGCACACTGGACGCTCTGGTCAAGGATTAGGGTTGATCCGATCGTTCTGACCTCACAACGGCAGTCAAGCACCCAAGCTAACGTTGGCTAGCTTGTCAGCTACTTCCAGACACAAATGACAGAACATCTCACTCTGACCATTTTACTCACCCTGGCAGAGCTGGTTAGGCTGTTTTCATGTTATCCAGAGCGTTGGTGACTAACTGAGCTGCTGGCAACAATTTAATGAAGCTTTTTTTGCCAACGTTTACTGACACCGGCCGTATTCAACGGGTGTCGAGTGTTCGTACATTCATCAGTTATTCTGCCCTCTGGCACACTCAGGCGAGAGTGCTCTGAAAATCGGAGTAGACAGCCAAAGTGAATTTACGAACACACCCTGAGTGTTTCATCAAGCTTGTTGTTGTGTGTGTCCCAGTGGCATTGCATGATGGGGCTGCTGTCCGTACCTGAGCGTGCCGTTCTCTCCTTTGTCCAAGCTGGTGAAGCGACTGTAGAGCCGGGTGATCTGGCTGTGGGAAACTGCAAAGAAACACGCCGTGTTAGTGACAGGGATTGTTGGGATCATGCTTTTAAAGGCCTCGGGTCTTAATGTACGAACACTTCGACACAGGACTACGACGATGTAAAGGAGTAGGAGATTGGTAGCTTGTCCATACTTTGTTTCAATGTTGTGATCCACTGGACTAGCACACGTAATGATTTAATAGAGCTTTCCTCTGGTTACAATAATGGCTCTGCTCAAGTCACAGATCAGCAGAGAAACCCAAAACTCACCGTCACCAGGCATAACATACCACAACACCAGTATACATGACACTACATTATCAAAAGTATATGGACACCTGCTCATGGGTATGAATATGGAGTTGGTCCCCCCTTTGCTGCTATAACAGCCTCCACTCTTCTGGGAAGGCTTTCCACTAGATGTTGTAACATTGCTGCTATAACCGCCTCCACTCTTCTGGGAAGGCTTTCCACTAGATGTAGGAACATTGCTGCTATAACAACATCCACTCTTCTGGGAAGGCCTTCCACTAGATGTTGGAACATTGCTGCTATAACAGCCTCCACTCTTCTGGGAAGGCTTTCCACTAGATGTTGGAACATTGCTGCTATAACCGCCTCCACTCTTCTGGGAAGGATTTCCACTAGATGTTGGAACATTGCTGCTATAACAGCCTCCACTCTCCTGGGAAGGATTTCCACTAGATGTTGGAACATTGCTGCTATAACAGCCTCCACTCTCCTGGGAAGGATTTCCACTAGATGTTGGAACATTGCTGCTATAACAGCCTTCACTCTTCTGGGAAGGATTTCCACTAGATGTTGGAACATTGCTGCTATAACAGCCTCCACTCTCCTGGGAAGGATTTCCACTAGATGTTGGAACATTGCTGCTATAACAGCCTCCACTCTCCTGGGAAGGATTTCCACTAGATGTTGGAACATTGCTGCTATAACAGCCTCCACTCTCCTGGGAAGGATTTCCACTAGATGTTGGAACATTGCTGCTATAACAGCCTCCACTCTCCTGGGAAGGATTTCCACTAGATGTTGGAACATTGCTGCTATAACAGCCTTCACTCTTCTGGGAAGGATTTCCACTAGATGTTGGAACATTGCTGCTATAACAGCCTCCACTCTTCTGGGAAGGCTTTCCACTAGATGTTGGAACATTGCTGCTATAACAGCCTCCACTCTTCTGGGAAGGCTTTCCACTAGATGTTGGAACATTGCTGCTATAACAGCCTCCACTCTCCTGGGAAGGCTTTCCACTAGATGTTGGAACATTGCTGCTATAACAGCCTTCACTCTCCTGGGAAGGATTTCCACTAGATGTTGGAACATTGCTGCTATAACAGCCTTCACTCTTCTGGGAAGGCTTTCCACTAGATGTTGGAACATTGCTGCTATAACCGCCCCCACTCTTCTGGGAAGGTTTTCCACTAGATGTAGGAACATTGCTGCTATAACAACATCCACTCTTCTGGGAAGGCCTTCCACTAGATGTTGGAACATTGCTGCTATAACAGCCTCCACTCTTCTGGGAAGGCTTTCCACTAGATGTTGGAACATTGCTGCTATAACAGCCTCCACTCTTCTGGGAAGGCTTTCCACTAGATGTTGGAACATTGCTGCTATAACAGCCTCCACTCTTCTGGGAAGGTTTTCCACTAGATGTTGGAACATTGCTGCTATAACAGCCTCCACTCTTCTGGGAAGGCTTTCCACTAGATGTTGGAACATTGCTGCTACAACAGCCTCCACTCTTCTGGGAAGGTTTTCCACTAGATGTTGGAACATTGCTGCTATAACAGCCTCCACTCTTCTGGGAAGGCTTTCCACTAGATGTTGGAACATTGCTGCTATAACAACATCCACTCTTCTGGGAAGGTTTTCCACTAGATGTTGGAACATTGCTGCGGGGGACTTGCTTCCATTCAACCACGGGCATTAGTGAGGACGGGCACTGAAACAGGAAAGGGCATTCCTCAAACTGTTGCCAAAATATTGGCTGCACAGAACCGTCTACAGTGTCATTGTACGATTTTCCTTCACTGGAACTAAGTGGCCAAGTCTGAACCATGAAAAACAGCCCCAGAGCATTATTCCTCATCCACCAAACTTTACAGTTAGTAATATGAATTGGGGCAGGTAGCGTTCTCCTGGCATCCGCCAAACCCAGATTAGTCCGTCTGACTGCCAGATGGTGAAGTGTGATTCATCACTCCAAAGAACACGATTCCACTGCTCCAGAGTCCAATGGTGGCGAGCTTTACACCACTCCAGCTGACGCTTGGCATTGCGCGTTGTGATCTGAGGCTTGTGTGCGGCTGCTCGGCCATGGAAACCCATTTCATGAAGCTCCCGACAAACAGTTATTGTGCTGAAGTTGCTTCCAGAGGCAGTTTGGAACTTGTTATTGAGTGTTGCAACCGAGGACAGACATTTTTTTTACGACCTACATGCTTCAGCACTCGGCAGTCCAGTTCTGTGAGATACCTACCACTTCGGTGTTGCTCCTTGACGTTTCCACTTCACAATAACAGCACTTACAGCTGACTGGGAGGCAGCTCTAGCAGGGAAGAAATTTGACAAACTGACATGATGAGAAGGTGTCCCCCTATGACGGGAGCTCTTCAGTAAGGCCATTCTACTGCCAATGTTTGTCTATGGAGATTGCATGGCTGCGTGCTCGATATAATACACCGGTCAGCAACGGGTGTGGCTGAAATAGCCAAATCCACTATTTTTAAAAGGGTGCCAACATACTTTTGTATATATAGCTTAGCTAGTTATGTGAAATAACAACGTGCTATGATATTACAAGATAGTGAGAGCTTGTCAGTAACGGCTAGTTGGCCCCACACCCGCTTTGGTAAAAGTGGAGAACTCAACTCACAGCCTGTCTCCTTTTTGATTTCTTCAATCTCCTCTTCTCTCAGTAATGTCGATGCTCTGGATCCCATTGTAAAGTCCTTCCTTCACAACAAAAACTAAAAAAATAATAATAATAATCAAATTTAAAATATCCCTAGTTACGCTAACAAGTTGTTTGACGCAGGTTTCGAAGAGATTTGTTAGCTACCGTTTGCTGATTCGTGCTAAATAGCGGAAGAGAGAGACAGAGAAAAAAAACTGGATTATACACGAAGCAAGCTAGCAAATTTCGCAACGTTTCGATAGTCTACGTTGAATCCAATTGTCTACCGTTAATAATTTCCCTGTAATCGTTTTTTTAAAATGATTATTCCGAGTTAGCCTGTGAAACAGCTGACCGGAGAGCTGTCAGTTTGCTCTGTTCAGCACTGTGGAGAGGTCAGGGGGGGGTCACGCCTGATGCGCCGAATTCATGACGTAGTCACGCAGAGTGAGTCGAATGGAAATTGAATGATTCATTTTCCTAACATAATTATAATAACATTTTTTTCTGTGATTACAATTGCACTAGAATTATTTAATTAAAAAAAATAGGTTTCGTTTGTTTGTTCCAGTATTTTCTCATTAATACCTGCGTTCTGTTTTGCTGTAATGTAAGAACGTAAATTGTTGATCTGTATTTTGAATTAAAAAATAAAATAGAAAGACGATGAGCACTTCAACGCTGCGATCGGGTTGGTCTTCATTTAAGGTTAGAGTTACGCATAAGATTAGCAGTGTGGTTAAACTCATGGTTTAGGGTTCAAATCTGAATTTAAGAAGATCAATTGTAGGAATAGGCGGGGTTTAAGGCAATTATTATGACTTTGTGGCTGTGGGAACTAGTGACAACCCGTGATTTTACTACACACTCCAGTACAGTAGGTGGCGGCACTTGTTAGCTGACAGACACAATATTATAGAAGAGCCTTTCGCAGAGCACCTCGACACGACACCGTTGTACTGGTCATTCGTAACGGGTTGCCGTTACGTTCCCTAATTGGCATGTTACGATGGCATCCAGATGACCAATATCAAAATAAACATAACTTTATTTTACAAGTTTTAAATAGCGCCATGCTGCTATTTAACCTTTATTTAACTAAACAAATCAGTTAATAACAAATTATTATTTACAATGATGGCCTAGTGGGTTAACTGCCTTGTTCACATTTGACCTTGTCAGCTAGGGGATTCGACTTCGCAACCTTTCAGGTCCAATTCCAACGCTCTAACCACTGGGCTACCTGTGTTTGCCAGCATAAACTAGATTGTTGGGAAGGGCTCATCAGCACCACTTCTTCTATGGTATATTGGCGATTATAAACTGGGTGGTTCGAGCCCTGAATGCTGATTGGCTGACAGCTGTGGACGACGCCACGGCGGAGTTACCATATACCTTCTCTGGCCTTATTGCTTAATTGCACGATTTCATGTACATTCCGTTACCTGCTGGGCAGGTTCGAAACAGGATTCCTAAAAAAAAACTAAAAAAACATAACGACATATATCAATGGAGGCTGCTGAGGGGAGGACGGATGGCTCATAAATAATGGCTGGACTGGAGAGAAAAGAAGGGTATCAAACACACCATGAACACTTTGTGAAGACACTGTAGTTATTGTACAGGCTATGCATTGAAAGGTTTGGACTTGGGCCAGCAGCAAATCATCCAGCATCCCACTGCTGCCTTGGCTCTGATGCTAATGTCACCGATGTGAAATGGCTAGTTAGTTAGCAGTGGTGCGCGCTTAACGGCGTTTCAATCGGTGACGTCACTTGCTCGTGAGACCTGGAAGTAGTTGTTCCCTGCGTGTCATCGTAATTCATTTCATTATTCTTTCGGCCAAATTTCATATACACAAATGTAAATTTACAAACAGAAAACCACATTTTCGTACCCTACTTTTGTAATGACCACCCAGAAACAGTTGTGCATCTTTTTTTGGCATTGTATGCATGTAAGAAAACTGTGGCAAGACATCAGTAGGTTTATAATTGAACACATTTATGAAGATTTTACACTATTGTGGAGAGATGTACTGTTTGGATTCTTTACTCACACAATATTATAGTAGAGCCTTTCGCAGAGCACCAAGATGGCGTAGCAGTAAGTCGTCCTGTCATCCTGTCTCTTGTATATATCGTTTCTTTTTCGTTTTTTACATATTTTTCTCCGCATACCTCTTTAAAAACATTTTGCTAAACCTAAGCTTCCAAATACTCTCCTGCAACCCGCCTCACCCAATGTACCGATTTTTCCTAAAGTATTTATATTTACTTCGGAACCGGAACCCCTCAACTGAAGCTAGCCAGCTAACCACCAGCTATGCTAGCGGTCTTCAGCTAACCGGTCATCAGCTAACCTTTAGCCCGGAAAGCTCTCGCCAGTTCGAACAACGCGACTCTAACCAGAGCATAACGGACCTATCTATTTTTCATCCCCGGATTCCCACCGCAAACGGAACATTTTTCAGCTGGATCTTCACAACTAGCGATCGAGCTAAACCGCAACCCCGGATGATTACTCCTGGCTAGCGTTTCCACCCACTTAGCTTGAAGCTAGCCCGGCCAGAGCACCTGTAGCATACTCCTGGGCTACAATACCCGGGCCCACGACCGGTCTATCGATGTCACCGCATGAAGAGGAATAAACTGACTCACCCCATCGCGACGTCCCCCAAAGGCTAACTCTCTAGCCCTCGCTATCTCCCTGCTTGCTAATTCGGCCTGCTGACTGCTAGCTTGTCTAGCTCCGGTCCGCTAACTGCTACCTTGTCTAGCCCGGGCCTACGAACGGTTAGCTTGTTAGCACAGGCCTGCTAACCGTCTGAATCCCCGCGTCCCAAACACTCACTGGGCCCATATTTACTTTATCTCTTTTTGATTTGTTTATACCTTCCGGAAACCTGCCTCACCCAATGTGATACGGAATCGCTATTATTTTTTATTTTTTAGAACACACTCAAGAACCTCCAGACGCTAACCAGCTAACTAGCTACAAGCTATTTAGTCATTGTTAGTTTTTTAAAACCTGGATAACACTCGCCAGTCCAGCTTCCCTGCCCATCCACCGCTGCCCCCTGGACACTGATCTCTTGGCTACATAGCTGATGCACGCTGGACTGTCCATTAATCACGGTACTCCATTCTGCTTGTTTGTTTTATGTCGGCCCCGTTGCCTAGTCAACGCCATTTTACCTGCTGTTTGTTGTGCTAGCTGATTAGCTGTTGTTGTCTCACCTACTGTTTTAGCTAGCTTTCCCAATTCAACACCTGTGATTACTGTATGCCTCGCTGTATGTCTCTCTCAAATGTCAATATGCCTTGTATACTGTTGTTCAGGTTAGTTATCATTGTTTTAGTTCACAATGGAGCCCCTAGTTCCACTCTTCATACCCCTGTTACCTCCTTTGTCCCACCTCCCACACATGCGGTGACCTCACCCATTACAACCAGCATGTCCAGAGATACAACCTCTCTCATCATCACCCAGTGCCTGGGCTTACCTCCGCTGTACCCGCACCCCACCATACCCCTGTCTGCGCATTATGACCTGAATATATTCTACCTATATTCTGCCCAGAAACCTGCTCCTCTTATTCTCTGTCCCCGACGCTCTAGGCGACCAGTTTTGATAGCCTTTAGCCGCACCCTCATACTACTCCTTCTCTGTTCCGCGGGTGATGTGGAGGTAAACCCAGGCCCTGCATGTCCCCAGGCACCCTCATTTGTTGACTTCTGTGATCGAAAAAGCCTTGGTTTCATGCATGTCAACATCAGAAGCCTCCTCCCTAAGTTTGTTTTACTCACTGCTTTAGCACACTCTGCTAACCCTGATGTCCTTGCCGTGTCTGAATCCTGGCTCAGGAAGGCCACCAAAAATTTGGAGATTTCCATACCCAACTATAACATTTTCCGTCAAGATAGAACTGCCAAAGGGGGAGGAGTTGCAGTCTACTGCAGAGATTGCCTGTAAAGTAATGTCATACTTTTCCAGGTCCATACCCAAACAGTTCGAACTACTAATTTTGAAAATTACTCTCTCCAGAAATAAGTCTCTCACTGTTGCCGCCTGCTACCGACCCCCCTCAGCTCCCAGCTGTGCCCTGGACACCATTTGTGAATTGATCACCCCCCATCTAGCTTCAGAGTTTGTTCTGTTAGGTGACCTAAACTGGGATATGCTTAACACCCCGGCAGTCCTACAATCTAAGCTAGATGCCCTCAATCTCACACAAATCATCAAGGAACCCACCAGGTACAACCCTAACTCTGTAAACAAGGGCACCCTCATAGACGTCATCCTGACCAACTGGCCCTCCAAATACACCTCCGCTGTCTTCAACCAGGATCTCAGCGATCACTGCCTCATTGCCTGTATCCGCCATGGAGCCGCAGTCAAACGACCACCCCTCATCACTGTCAAACGCTCCCTAAAACACTTCTGTGAGCAGGCCTTTCTAATCGACCTGGCCCGGGTATCCTGGAAGGACATTGACCTCATCCCGTCAGTTGAGGATGCCTGGTCATTCTTTGAAAGTAACTTCCTCACCATTTTAGATAAGCATGCTCCGTTCAAAAAATGCAGAACTAAGAACAGATACAGCCCTTGGTTCACTCCAGACCTGACTGCCCTCGACCAGCACAAAAACATCCTGTGGCGGACTGCAATAGCATCGAATAGTCCCAGTGATATGCAACTGTTCAGGGAAGTCAGGAACCAATACACGCAGTCAGTCAGGAAAGCTAAGGCCAGCTTCTTCAGGCAGAAGTTTGCATCCTGTAGCTCCAACTCCAAAAAGTTCTGGGACACTGAAGTCCATGGAGAACAAGAGCACCTCCTCCCAGCTGCCCACTGCACTGAGGCTAGGTAACACGGTCACCACCGATAAATCCATGATTATCGAAAACTTCAATAAGCATTTCTCAACGGCTGGCCATGCCTTCCGCCTGGCTACTCCAACCTCGGCCAACAGCTCCGCCCCCCCGCAGCTCCTCGCCCAAGCCTCTCCAGGTTCTCCTTTACCCAAATCCAGATAGCAGATGTTCTGAAAGAGCTGCAAAACCTGGACCCGTACAAATCAGCTGGGCTTGACAATCTGGACCCTCTATTTCTGAAACTATCCGCCGCCATTGTCGCAACCCCTATTACCAGCCTGTTCAACCTCTCTTTATCGTCTGAGATCGCCAAGGATTGGAAAGCTGCCGCAGTCATCCCCCTCTTCAAAGGGGGAGACACTCTGGACCCAAACTGTTACAGACCTATATCCATCCTGCCCTGCCTATCTAAGGTCTTCGAAAGCCAAGTCAACAAACAGGTCACTGACCATCTCGAATCCCACCGTACCTTCTCTGCTGTGCAATCTGGTTTCCGAGCCGGTCACGGGTGCACCTCAGCCACACTCAAGGTACTAAACGATATCATAACCGCCATCGATAAAAGACAGCACTGTGCAGCCGTCTTCATCGACCTTGCCAAGGCTTTCGACTCTGTCAATCACCATATTCTTATCGGCAGACTCAGTAGCCTCGGTTTTTCGGATGACTGCCTTGCCTGGTTCACCAATTACTTTGCAGACAGAGTTCAGTGTGTCAAATTGGAGGGCATGCTGTCCGGTCCTCTGGCAGTCTATGGGGGTGCCACAGGGTTCAATTCTCGGGCCGACTCTTTTCTCTGTATATATCAATGATGTTGCTCTTGCTGCGGGCGATTCCCTGATCCACCTCTACGCAGACGACACCTTTCTATATACTTTCGGCCCGTCATTGGACACTGTGCTATCTAACCTCCAAACGAGCTTCAATGCCATACAACACTCCTTCCGTGGCCTCCAACTGCTCTTAAACGCTAGTAAAACCAAATGCATGCTTTTCAACCGATCGCTGCCTGCACCCGCATGCCCGACTAGCATCACCACCCTGGATGGTTCCGACCTTGAATATGTGGACATCTATAAGTACATAGGTGTCTGGCTAGACTGCAAACTCTCCTTCCAGACTCATAACAAACATCTCCAATCGAAAATCAAATCAAGAGTCGGCTTTCTATTCCGCAACAAAGCCTCCTTCACTCACGCCGCCAAGCTTACCCTAGTAAAACGGACTATCCTACCGATCCTCGACTTCGGCGATGTCATCTACAAAATGGCTTCCAGCACTCTACTCAGCAAACTGGATGCAGTCTATGTAGTGGCCAATCGGTTCAATTATGACACGACCAAGAACTTTGTGAAAATCAATATAGACTTTTAATACACCAGTATCATAAGCCGGAGCGATCCGCGGAACACACCCCTTTCCAGAGCTCTCACTCTTCCTTTTATATTCACACATACATCATCAGTTCATCCCCCAATGCAAATACAGTTATATCCCAATCTTTACGTCCTGCTTGTTCAGCCCAGTAACGCCCACATCTGCTTTCGGCCAGATTATATGATGACAAGACCCTTCCTTTGACCTAAAGATAATATACATCCCCCCTTCCTGTGGCCTGTGCTCAGACCCTGTAATTAACCCCATGTGTCCTTTAACTCTAGTTTTTAGTGTGTTCAGTTGCCCTGGTCGCCTTCTCTCCATATGGTTGTCTAAGATTAAACAGACTTGTGTCTCCCCTGTGATGTGACTGATATCTGTAATCCATCAGTTGGTCATTTGGCTGACCCCGTCCTTAGACAACCTCTAATCTTTGTATGTCTAGCTGGCCTAAGCGTCTATGTGTCTGCATTTTTAGTGTCCCCTACCCCCATGGCCTTTAACTGCTTCCTGCCCTATACAATAGAAAATGCATTTTACCAGAACAGGGAATGAACCCATAAGTGTACCTTTCTCTTTTGTTATCAAATCATGTATATCATTTCTCCCACATCTATCACAGTGCCATCCGTTTTGTCACTAAAGCACCTTATACCACCCACCACTGCGACTTGTATGCTCTAGTCGGCTGGCCCTCGCTACATATTCGTCGCCAGACCCACTGGCTCCAGGTCATCTACAAGTCCATGCTAGGCAAAGCTCCGCCTTATCTCAGTTCACTGGTCACGATGGCAACACCCATCCGTAGCACGCGCTCCAGCAGGTGTATCTCACTGATCATCCCTAAAGCCAACACCTCATTTGGCCGCCTTTCGTTCCAGTACTCTGCTGCCTGTGACTGGAACGAACTGCAAAAATCGCTGAAGTTGGAGACTTTTATCTCCCTCACCAACTTCAAACATCAGCTATCTGAGCAGCTAACCGATCGCTGCAGCTGTACATAGTCTATTGGTAAATAGCCCACCCATTTTCACCTACCTCATCCCCATACTGTTTTTATTTATTTACTTTTCTGCTCTTTTGCACACCAATATCTCTACCTGTACATGACCATCTGATCATTTATCACTCCAGTGTTAATCTGCAAAATTGTAATTATTCGCCTACCTCCTCATGCCTTTTGCACACATTGTATATAGACTGCCCATTTTTTTTCTACTGTGTTATTGACTTGTTAATTGTTTACTCCATGTGTAACTCTGTGTTGTCTGTTCACACTGCTATGCTTTATCTTGGCCAGGTCGCAGTTGCAAATGAGAACTTGTTCTCAACTAGCCTACCTGGTTAAATAAAGGTGAAATACATTTTTTTAAATAAACGTTGTACTGGTCATTCGTAACCGTTACGTTCCCTAATTGGCATGTTACGATGGCATCCAGATGACCAATATCAAAATAAACATAACTTTATTTTACAAGTTTTAACTAGTGCCATGCTGCTATTTAACCTTTATTTAACTAAACAAATCAGTGTGTGTGTTCTACAAATGTTTTATTTCCTTTTGGATGCAGGTTTTATCTACGTATAATAAGGAGACTGTATTAATTTTTTGTATAATTGAAAATCATTTTGATCCACTGAGAGAGAAAGAGGCGACGATTCTCAGAACATAATGTGGCTCTACAAATGTTTTATTTCCTTTTGGATGCAATGCAGAGAGTCAGTTCTGCTTAATTTAAATTACCTGATCTCCATAGTCCACGTCTATAGTCTCAATCAACCACAAACAACGTAGAGCTACAATATAGCACCGGTTACACTGGGTTGCTTCTGAATCTAAGCAGGGTTGGTCCTGGTCAGTCCCTGAATGGGAGACCAGATGCTGCTGGAAGTGGTGTTGGAAGGCCAGTAGGAGGCACTCTTTCCTCTGGTCTAAAATATATTCCAATACCCCAGGGCAGTGATTGGGGACATTGCCCTGTGTAGGGTGCAGTCTTTCAGATGGGATGTTAAACGGGTGTCCTGACTCTGAGGTCATTAAAGATCTCATGGCACTTATTGTCAGTAGGGGTGTTAACCCTGGTGTCCTGGCTAAATTCCTAAGCTGTCCCTCATATGGGCACCTAATCATCCCCAGTTTACAATTGGCTCATTCCTCTCCTCTGTAACTATTCCCCAGGTTGTTGCTGTAAATGACTACTTACCTGGTTTTAAAAAAAACATTCCTATTAAGAATGTCATGGCAACCATTGAGCAAACCAGTCTCCACTTCAAAATGGGTGTGTGTAATTGGTTGTACATTGAAGGCAATACAAAAACATGTCTGAACAGAGGTTTTATTTACACAATTGCTGCAGTCCGCTCCTCAATTCCTTCCACCGCCTCCTAGACGACCATTCAGAAACTTAACCTTTTTAAAAAGAGCATTGTGTCTGTTGTACCTATCCTCAGCAAAACCAGGTACAGCAGCTGTATCGTTTAACTCAAACAATCCTAATATGATAACAATTATCTGACTCGGGCAATATCTTAACTAAACCTTGACTAGATATAGAAGGTACTGACGGCGAGAGCAATGACTAGTCCACAGCTGTTTTAGACTGTCCAGGTTATATTTCAAAATCCGTGTGACAACGTCAACATAGCCTGATCCTTTAACAACAGGAGATTGGGTTATCTTGCAGATCATGTGATGCTGTAGGATTCAACCTCCAGGTCAGTCTCGCTCAGGGGTGAAGTCCCTTCTAGGATCTGCTTCCCCTTCTACAAGTCTTTAAACTTAACCATTAGGGGGGAGGCAGAACTGACATTAAGATCAGAAACTAGGTGAACTTCACCCTACTGCAGCAGAGCTACCAGCAGAGCAGAGCTACCAGCAGAGCAGAGCTGACAACCAAGTGGGCAAACTGGCTCCTGATCTCCTCTCATTAGTGTTCATAGAAATCAGAGCAGTAAAAAAAAAAAAAAGAAAAACATTCTTCTCATCAAAAACAAAACAAACTCTCACAGGGATATAGTGAAATTCATCATAAAAAAACACATCTTTAAAAAAAAGGTCTCATTAAAACCGGAGGGGAAAAACCTAGTTTGAAATCAAAGCTATGATTAGAAGAGAGTAGTGATTAAAAAATAAAAAGATTCAAACTTTATTCCTTGTCAGTGAAAAGACAAGACTTGTCTTCTCAGACCCCTCTGTCTGCAGACACAGCAACCCGATTAGAGGTTTGTCTCTGCAACTAGACACACTTTCTCTATTGTCATCCGGATACTGAGGAGGGAGACAAAAAAATAACATTATTAGACCATGGAAGCAGCTCACTGGAAATGAAATAAACCTTGAACAAAATCATTTTTGTTTTTGTTTTTGTTGGTCAAATCGTGCATTAGTGAAACTTGTCTTCATTGAAAAGCTTGAATTGACATGGATAGTGGAACGCAAGGTTGGGGTCACTTCCAATTATCTTCAATGCGGATAGAAATTGAATTGATCTAAACCCTTGTGGGGAGGTATAAAAAGAGGGAGGTATGAGATGGATACAGTACCGATCTGTTTCATATCTTGACACACACAGGTTGAACAACGCGTACAGGTCCCGCAGATAATACTCATGCTGCAACACAAGAACACACGCCACAACTTCCACATACTGTACTCTGATCTAACTTAAAAACACAACAATGACAACTGGGTCAAAGCTGGGGAGACCTGGGTCAGAGCTGGGGAGGCCTGGGTCAGAGCTGGGGAGGCCTGGGTCAGAGCTGGGGAGGCCTGGGTCAGAGCTGGGGAGGCCTGGGTCAGAGCTGGGGAGGCCTGGGTCAGAGCTGGGGAGATCTTGGGGCTGGGTCAGAGCTGGGGAGACCTTGGGGCTGGGTCAGAGCTGGGGAGACCTTGGGGCTGGGTCAGAGCTGGGGAGACCTTGGGGCTGGGTCAGAGCTGGGGAGACCTTGGGGCTGGGTCAGAGCTGGGGAGGGCTGGGGAGACCTTGGGGCTGGGTCAGAGCTGGGGAGGCCTGGGTCAGAGCTGGGGAGGCCTGGGTCAGAGCTGGGTCAGAGCTGGGGAGATCTTGTGGCTGGGTCAGAGCTGGGGAGATCTTGTGGCTGGGTCAGAGCTGGGGAGACCTTGGGGCTGGGTCAGAGCTGGGTCAGAGCTGGGGAGACGTTGGGGCTGGGTCAGAGCTGGGGACGGCTGGGTCAGAGCTGGGTCAGAGCTGGGGCGACCTGGTGGCTGGGTCAGACCTTGGGGCTGGATCAGAGCTGGGGTACCCTGGGCCGGGCTATACGTACCTCAGGGAAAAACCAGTTTAAGCAATGTGTCTTGTAGTGACTGACAGCATCCTTGTAGCACTGGTGCTGCATCAGATCCATCTTCCAACTCAGAATCTTCGGATTCTCGCGGTTAACACCCGTCACACACTGCACCACCTTAAGCATGTTCTGTCTCAGCTGCCCAATCCCCTAGTGGACACACAGGACACAGACAATCAGAACAGTTCTCCAAGGTCCCCACTTCTATTAAATAACAGAAGCATCTTATGATAAAGCCTGGGTCATGTTCATTAGGCACGAAACGGAAAACGATCCAAAATAGAGCGAAATGGGGAGGTACCATGCGACTTCATTGAGAAACACTTTGGTTTCCATTACAGTGTGCCCAAATGCATACAACCCAGGTTCGTCAGGAAATAATAACTAAAAAGTGTAAAGTAAACACTATTTCCTGTCCATTACGCCTCTCAGAGATGGAACGCAACACCCTGCTACAACTCAACTCCCCGTGGAGTGAAAGAGGTATGGGACTGTAGGTGTGAGTAAGGATGACAAAGGCAGAGAGAGGGGTACCGTTTACAAGGAACTTATTCCGTCACACGGTAATATGGGGAAAAGGGTTTGGACGGAACCAAAGCAAAGGAAGTAAATGTCCAAGCCCCCTCTCCTATCTTACCTGCCTAACCAATACTTACCTAACCTACCCTCTCCTATCTAACCTGCCTACCCACTACCTACCTAACCTACCCTCTCCTATCTTACCTGCCTAACCAATACTTACCTAACCTACCCTCACCTACCTTACCTGCCTACCCACTACTTACCTAACCTACCTTACCTGCCTACCCACTACCAACATTAACTTAACCTCACCTACCTTACCTGCCTACCCACTACTTACCTAACCTGCCTACCCACTACTTACCTAACCTACCTTACCTGCCTACCCACTACTTACCTAACCTACCTTACCTGCCTACCCACTACTTACCTAACCTACCCTCACCTACCTTACCTGCCTACCCACTACTTACCTAACCTACCCTCTCCTATCTTACCTTCCTACCCACTACTTACCTAACCTACCTTACCTGCCTACCCACTACTTACCTAACTTACCCTCACCTACCTTACCTGCCTACCCACTACCTACCTAACCTACCTTACCTGCCTACCCACTACTTACCTAACCTACCTTACCTGCCTACCCACTACTTACCTAACCTACCCTCACCTACCTTACCTGCCTACCCACTACTTACCTAACCTACCCTCTCCTATCTTACCTTCCTACCCACTACTTACCTGCCTACCCACTACCTACATTTAACATTTACATTTAAGTCATTTAGCAGACGCTCTTATCCAGAGCGACTTACAAATTGGTGCGTTCACCTTAAGACATCCAGTGGAACAGCCACTTTACAATAGTGCATCTAAATCTTTCAAGGGGGTGAGAAGGATTACTTTATCCTATCCTAGGTATTCCTGAAAGAGGTGGGGTTTCAGGTGTCTCCGGAAGGTGGTGATTGACTCCGCTGTCCTGGCGTCGTGAGGGAGTTTGTTCCACCATTGGGGGGCCAGAGCAGCGAACAGTTTTGACTGGGCTGCGCGGGAACTGTACTTCCTCAGTGGTAACTTAACCTAACTTACCCTCACCTACCTTACCTGCCTACCCACTACCTACCTAACTTACCCTTACCTGCCTACCCACTACCTACCTCACCTGCCTACCCACTACCTACCTAACTTACCCTCACCTACCTTACTTGCCTACCCACTACTTACCTAACCTACCTTACCTGCCTATCCACTACTTACCTAACCTACCTTATCTGCCTACCCACTACTTACCTCACCTACCTTACCTGCCTACCCACTACCTACCTAACTTACCCTCACCTACCTTACCTGCCTACCCACTACTTACCTACCCTACCCTCTCCTACCTTACCTGCCTACCCACTACCTACTTAACTTACCCTCACCTACCTTACCTGCCTACCCACTACTTACCTAACCTACCCTCACCTACCTTACCTGCCTACCCACCTAACTTACCCTCACCTACCTTACCTGCCTACCCACTACTTACCTAACCTACCTTACCTGCCTACCCACTACTTACCTAACCTACCCTCACCTACCTTACCTGCCTACCCACTACTTACCTAACCTACCTTACCTGCCTACCCACTACTTACCTAACCTACCCTCACCTACCTTACCTGCCTACCCACTACTTACCTAACCTACCCTCACCTACCTCACCTGCCTACCCACTACTTACCTAACCTACCCTCTCCTACCTTACCTTCCTACCCACTACTTACCTAACCTACCCTCACCTACCTTACCTGCCTACCCACTACTTACCTAACCTACCTTACCTGCCTATCCACTACTTACCTAACCTACCCTCACCTACCTTACCTGCCTACCCACTACTTACCTAACCTACCCTCACCTGCCTACCCACTACTTACCTACCCTACCCTCTCCTACCTTACCTGCCTACCCACTACTTACCTAACCTACCCTCTCCTACCTTACCTTTCTACCCACTACTTACCTAACCTACCTTACCTGCCTACCCACTACTTACCTAACCTACCCTCACCTGCCTACCCACTACTTACCTACCCTACCCTCTCCTACCTTACCTGCCTACCCACTACTTACCTAACCTACCCTCTCCTACCTTACCTGCCTACCCACTACTTACCTAACCTACCCTCTCCTACCTTACCTTCCTACCCACTACTTACCTAACCTACCCTCACCTACCTTACCTGCCTACTCACTACTTACCTAACTAGCACCACCTGGTGCACTAACCAAAATACAGGGGGTGGTCCTCCCAGGTCTTACCTAGTGTGTATAGACAGTAAATACTACAGGTATATTTATGCCCGCAGGCCTCTTGCCTAAGCACTCCCAAGGTGCCTTTCCCTTCCCCCCCTGGGAACAAAAACAGAATACAAACATTCAATCATCAAAACAGTCCTTTGGAGATAAACAAACCTCCACACGACCAGCTACAAAAACAATATACAAAAAAAAAAAACCTCTGAGAAACTATGGGTTAACTGCCTGTTCAGGGGCAGAACGACAGATTTTGTACCTTGTCAGCTCTGTGATTTGAACTTGCAACCTTTCGGTTACTAGTCCAATGCTCTAACCACTCGGCTACCCACTCGGCTGCTGTTTCTGACAAGAGGGTAGAGGTCAGCTCCAATCAGCTGATTGGGGGAATTTCACACACACACAAACAAAACCACAACACAGAAACTGGGGAACGTAACAATTACCTTGAGGTGTGAGTGGAGCTGGTAGACATACTCCTTGGCTGTGGCTGTGGCTGTGGCTGAGTATGTCCTATTGAGGATGGCCATAGGGACGTCAAGGCTGGGGATCAGACCTGGTTCCACTACAGGCTGCAGGGTCATGGGGGGGGCAGGCCGGGCGTTGGCATTACCTTGAAAAGCCTTTACCTTCATATTGGCCAGAGTCTAGGGAAAGATTACACAAACATAGATATAGTTGATTCAACACCGAGACCCCCAGTTGGTTCAACACCGAGACCCCCACTTGGTTCAACACCGAGACACCCAGTTGGTTCAACACCGAGACCCCCACTTGGTTCAACACCGAGACCCCCACTTGGTTCAACACCGAGACCCCCACTTGGTTCAACACCGAGACCCCCAGTTGGTTCAACACCGAGACCCCCACTTGGTTCAACACCGAGACCCCCACTTGGTTCAACACCGAGACCCCCACTTGGTTCAACACCGAGACCCCCAGTTGGTTCAACACCGAGACCCCCAGTTGGTTCAACACCGAGACCCCCACTTGGTTCAACACCGAGACACCCAGTTGGTTCAACACCGAGACACCCAGTTGGTTCAACACAGAGACCAGTGGCTACCAGTCATTCAGGGTCTGTTTTGAGCCCCACATTTTTAGCAAAAAAAAAAAAAAGTGGGGGGGCTTGCCTGTTTTGCATGTTATGTTGGCATTAATACGAGTCACATATCAGTTTGCAAACAGTGTAAAAAAAGATCACGGAGTTAATAAAGCCACTACAAACATGGTCTCTGTTTTGCTTTCTTGAGTAAGGCAGCTCCAAAATGCAGGTGTTTCTGCCTAGCTCAGTGCTTTCTGTGGTAGTGGGGCGAGCCAGCAGAAAATACGGAGCGTTGCGCCGTGATTGGCTCAGTGTTCTGTCACTCATGGAGACACATCGCTGCAAAATCTACGGGGAGAGCTCGAAAATTCAAGTCCCTTTGGGTGCTGCCATAGAGTTACATTAGAAGTGCCCATCCAAGAAGGATCAAGGTCATTGGCCACAGATCAAATGACGTCAAATCACGTTATATCTACCGTAGCTTTGATTGGACTGATCAGGTCAAAATCTTAGCTAACAGTCATCATCATGAATCATGGGGCGGCAGGGTAGCGTAGTGGTTAGAGCGTTGGACTAGTAACCGGAAGGTTTCAAGTTCAAACCCCCAGAACTGACAAGGTAAAAATCTGTCGTTCTGCCCCTGAACAGGCAGTTAACCCACTGTTCCTAGAGCAGTCATTGAAAATAAGAATTTGTTCTTAACTAACTTGTCTCGTTAAATAAAGGTAAAATAAAAAGTCGACAATCTACTGGCTAATCCTTGTCATATGAGAAAGTATATGTAACAGTAAAACTTTAGACCGTACAATCGCCCATACCCGGGCGCGAACCAGGGACCCTCTGCACACATCAACAACAGTCACCCTCGAAGTATCGTTACTCATCGCTCCACATAAGTTGCGGCCCTTGCAGAGCAAAGGGGAACCACTACTTCAAGGTCTCAGAGCAAGTGGCGTCACCGATTGTAACGCTATTTAGCGCGCACCGCTAACTAAACTAGCGGTTTCACATCCATTACATATAGATAAAACGTATCGGTGCTCATCGGCAATTTGACAAACATTACACAACAAGTCGGAAATCGCAAATTCGACAACGAGTGGTTTGGGAATGAATCAGTGGCTAACTGCAAGCTTTACATCAGTGGTGGGCCGTCAGGGCCAGCAAGGCCTTCTCTGCTGGCCTAAACATCATCAGTGGTGGGCCGTCAGGGCCAGCAAGGCCTTCTCTGCTGGCCTAAACAACATCAGTGGTGGGCCGTCAGGGCCAGCAAGGCCTTCTCTGCTGGCCTAAACATCATCAGTGGTGGGCCGTCAGGGCCAGCAAGGCCTTCTCTGCTGGCCTAAACATCATCAGTGGTGGGCCGTCAGGGCCAGCAAGGCCTTCTCTGCTGGCCTAAACATCATCAGTGGTGGGACAGCAAGGCCTTCTCTGCTGGCCTAAACATCATCAGTGGTGGGCCGTCAGGGCCAGCAAGGCCTTCTCTGCTGGCCTAAACATAATCAGAATATAATTTAACCACGGCACGCCACTGCTTTACATACACCTTAGCCAAATACATTTAAATTCAGTTTTTCACAATTCCTGACATTTAATCCTAGTAAAAAATTCAGTTTTAGGTCAGTTTTTATTTTATTTTATTTAACCAGGTAAGCAAGTTGAGAACAAGTTCTCATTTACAATTACGACCTGGCCAAGATAAAGCAAAGCAGTTCGACACATACAACGACACAGAGTTACACATGGAGTAAAACAAACATACAGTCAATAATACAGTAGAAACAAGTCTATATACAATGTGAGCAAATGAGGTGAGAAGGGAGGTAAAGGCAAAAAAGGCCATGGTGGCAAAGTAAATACAATATAGCAAGTAAAACACTGGAATGGTAGTTTTGCAATGGAAGAATGTGCAAAGTAGAAATAAAAATAATGGGGTGCAAAGGAGCAAAATAAATAAATAAATTAAATACAGTTGGGAAAGAGGTAGTTGTTTGGGCTAAATTATAGGTGGGCTATGTACAGGTGCAGTAATCTGTAAGATGCTCTGACAGTTGGTGCTTAAAGCTAGTGAGGGAGATAAGTGTTTCCAATTTAAGAGATTTTTGTAGTTCGTTCCAGTCATTGGCAGCAGAGAACTGGAAGGAGAGGCGGCCAAAGAAAGAATTGGTTTTGGGGGTGACTAGAGAGATATACCTGCTGGAGCGTGTGCTACAGGTGGGAGATGCTATGGTGACCAGCGAGCAGAGATAAGGGGGGACTTTACCTAGCAGGGTCTTGTAGATGACAGTTAGGATCAGTTAGGATCACCACTTTATTTTAAGAATGTGAAATATCAGAATAATAGTAGAGAGAGTGATTTATTTCAGCTTTTATTTCTTTCATCACATTCCCAGTGGGTCAGAAGTTTACATACACTCAATTAGTATTTGGTAGCATTGCCTTTAAATTGTTTAACTTGGGTCAAATGTTTGGGGTAGCCTTCCACAAGCTTCCCACAATAAGTTGGGTGAATTTTGGCTCATTCCTCCTGACAGAGCTGGTGTAACTGAGTCAGGTTTGTAGGCCTCCTTGCTCGCACACACGCTTTCAGTTCTGCCCACAAATTTTGAATAGGATTGAGGTCAGGGCTTTGTGATGGCCACTCCAATACCTTGACTTTGTTGTCCTTAAGCCATTTTGCCACAACTTTGGAAGTATGCTTGGGGTCATTGTCCATTTGGAAGACCCATTTGCGACCAAGCTTTAACTGATGTCTTGAGATGTTGCTTCAATATATCCACATACTTTTCCTTCCTCATGGTGCCACCTATTTTTTGAAGTGCACCAGTCCCTCCTGCAGCAAAGCACCCCCACAACATGATGCTGCCACCCCCGTGCTTCATGGTTGGGATGGTGTTCTTCAGCTTGCAAGCCTCCCCCTTTTTCCTCCAAACAGAACGATGGTCATTATGGCCAAACAGTTTTATTATTGTTTCATCAGACTAGAGGACATTTCTCCAAAAAGTACAATCTTTGTCCCCATGTGCAGTTGCAAATCGTAGTCTGGCTTTTTAATGGCAGTTTTGGAGCAGTGGCTTCTTCCTTGCCGAGCGGCCTTTCAGGTTATGGTGAAATAGGACTCGTTTTGCTGTGGATATAGATACTTTTGTACCCGTTTCCTCCAGCATGTGGAGTCCTTTGCTGTTGTTCTGGGATTGATTTGCACTTTTCGGACCAAATTACATTCATCTCTAGGAGACAGAACACGTCTCCTTCCTGAGCGGTATGACGGCTGCGTGGTCCCATGGTGTTTATACTGCATACTATTGTGTTAATAGAATTATATGATTAGAATATTACCCTCTGAGACCATAACTCTGAAACCATATGATAGTATGAAATTGATTAGCATCATTAGACTATTTTAATGCCGTGTGTGATTTAGTCAGTAGAATTATATCTGAGAGTATAGTTCGTAGTCAGAATTAATGTTTTGGTGACAATATATCTAGTGTCTTGATAACGGACTGTCTGAGCAAGATTCGGGGCCGACGTTGGCTGGGGCACTGAGGACTTCCCAGAGTCTCGGCAGAGAGCTTCCCAGGGTCTCTCCCTATGTCGGCTGGGTAGCAGGACAGTGTGGGCGTATGATAACTAATGTTTTGTGTGTAAGTATGTGTGTCACTATAAAATTAGGTCTTTGTACTGTGCACGCCAGAATGTTCCCGTGAATAAACATTTAGTTAGATATTACTGCCCTGTCGGAGCTAGAAACACAAGCATTTAGTTAGATATTACTGCCCTGTCGGAGCTAGAAACACAAGCATTTAGTTAGATATTACTGCCCTGTCGGAGCTAGAAACACAAGCATTTAGTTAGATATTACTGCCCTGTCGGAGCTAGAAACACAAGCCATTAGTTAGATACTAATGCCCTGTCGGAGCTAGAAACACAAGCCATTAGTTAGATACTAATGCCCTGTCGGAGCTAGAAACACAAGCCATTAGTTAGATACTAATGCCCTGTCGGAGCTAGAAACACAAGCATTTAGTTAGATACTAATGCCCTGTCGGAGCTAGAAACACAAGCATTTAGTTAGATACTAATGCCCTGTCGGAGCTAGAAACACAAGCATTTAGTTAGATACTAATGCCCTGTCGGAGCTAGAAACACAAGCATTTAGTTAGATACTAATGCCCTGTCGGAGCTAGAAACACAAGCATTTCGCTACACCTACAATAACATCTGACCAATACATTTTATTTGAAAACGTGTTAAACAAATATTTTTGATTCTTCAAATAGCCACCCTTTACCTTTGACAGCTTTCCACATACTTGGTATTCTCACAACCAGCGTCAGCTGGAATGCTTTTTTCAACAGTCTTGAAGGAGTTCCCACATATGCTGAGGACTTGTTGGCTGCTTTTCCTTCACTCTGCGGTCCAACTCATCCCAAACCATCTCAATTGGGTTGAGGTCGGATGATTGTGGAGGACAGGTCATCTGATGCAGCACTCCATCACGCTCATTCTCGGTAAAATAGCCCTCACCCAGCCTGGAGGTGTGTTTTGGGTCATTGTCCTGTTGCAAAAGCCATGATAGTCTCACTAAGCTCAAACCAGATGGCGTATTGCTGCAGAAGGCTGTGGTAGCCATGCTGATTTTAGTGTGCTTTTTGAATTCTAAATATAACACTGACAGTGTCACCAGCAAAGCACCCCTACACCATCACACCACCTCCTCCATGCTTCACGGTGGGAACCACACGTGGAGCTCATCCGTTCACCCACACAGCGTCCCACAAAGACAAAGCGGATGGAACCAAAAATCGCAAATGTTGACTACAGATCAAAAGGACAGATTTCCACCGGTCTAATGTCCATTGTTCATGTTTCTTGGCTGAAGCACGTCTCTTCTTCTTATTGGTGTCCTTTAGTAGTGGTTTCTTTGCAGCAATTCGACCATGAAGGCCTGATTCACACAGTCTCCTCTGAGCAGTTGATGTATCTGTTACTTGAACTCTGAAGCATTTATTTGGGCTGCAATTTCTGAGGCTAGTAACTCTAATTAACTTATCCTCTGCAGCAGAGGTAACTCTGGTTCTTCCTTTCCTGTGGTGGTCCTCATGAGAGACAGATTCATCATAGCACTAGATGCTTTTTGCGACTGCACTTGAAGAAACATTCAAAGTTCAAATTTTCCGTAGTGACTGACCATCATGTCTTAAAGTAATGATGGACTGTCGTTTCTCTTTGCTAATTTGAGCTGTTCTTGCCATAATATGGACTTGGTCTTTTACAAAATAGGAGTATCTTCTGTATACCACGCCTACCTTGTCACAACTGATTGTCTCAAAAAGCATTAAGAAAAAATATTATCCTATATAACTTTTCTTTTAGATTTAAAGCTAGACAATAGATTTGAAGTTAACAGAATATATTGTGATTCCTTATCGCTAGCCATTTCAATGGGAATTAGGTACTTTCCCCACCCCTCTGAATCCCTCACCTTGTTTCCAAATTGCATGACGTGGCTCTGGACGATCTTGAACTGACTCATTAGGGTCTCCTTGCTCAGGTCCTTCTGGACAACAAAATCAAGGAGAGGAAGACATTAAATCACATCAGAGTCTTCCATCCAGTTAAATCAAATCAAATTTATTTATATAGCCCTTCTTACATCAGCTGATATCTCAAAGTGCTGTACAGAAACCCAGCCTAAAACCCAAAACAGCAAGCAATGCAGGTGTAGAAGCATGGTGGCTAGGACAAACTCCCTAGAATGGCCAAAACCTAGGAAGAAACCTAGAGAGGAACCAGGCTCTGAGGGGTGGCCAGTCCTCTTCTGGCTGTGCCGGGTGGAGATTATAACAGAACATGGCCAATATTTTTCAAATGTTCATAAATGACCAGCATGGTCAAATAATAGTAATCACAGTGAACAGTTAACACTGTACCAGACTTACCACATCAGAGTTTTCCATCCAATTAACACTGTACCAGACTTACCACATCAGAGTTTTCCATCCAATTAACACTGTACCAGTCTTACCACATCAGAGTTTTCCATCCAATTAACACTGTACCAGTCCCCCAGGTAGGTCTTCCTCTTCTCGTCATAGTAGCAGGCATAGGAGTTGGTTGCTGTGGTGGCATACACTGAAGGAGAGACAGACCGATTTATCAAGACACTGGAAGAGGGAGAGCGTTAAAAACAGGCTATATGGCTTCCAGGACACTGGTTATACACCATCACAAAATATGGTAGAGGCCATGGCTGCGAATACAGAGTTCTCCCTCCGGAAACCTCTCTCAAAGCTAAGGAGCCGGATTACGTTCTGATCAGGAGTAATTTAACGTGGCTACTGCTCACCCCCCACCTGGCTTCTCTACTCACACCATGATGATGAAGTCTCTGCCTCATAATTCTGAACAGCTGAAATAAAAACCCTGCAATGATTTGAACGAAACAATCCCCAAAAATATTTACTGAAGGCCATACTACCTTCTCTGTCTGCTGCTTTAGACTGTCTCCTATTGGTGATGATAATCTACATAGTTATTCTGCTTTAGACTGACTCCTATTGGTGATGATAATCTACATAGTTATTCTGCTTTAGACTGTCTCCTATTGGTGATGATAATCTACATAGTTATTCTGCTTTAGACTGACTCCTATTGGTGATGATAATCTACATAGTTATTCTGCTTTAGACTGTCTCCTATTGGTGATGATAATCTACATAGTTATTCTGCTTTAGACTGTCTCCTATTGGTGATGATAATCTACATAGTTATTCTGCTTTAGACTGTCTCCTATTGGTGATGATAATCTACATAGTTATTCTGCTTTAGACTGTCTCCTATTGGTGATGATAATCTACATAGTTATTCTGCTTTAGACTGTCTCCTATTGGTGATGATAATCTACGTAGTTATTCTGCTTTAGACTGTCTCCTATTGGTGATGATAATCTACGTAGTTATTCTGCTTTAGACTGTCTCCTATTGGTGATGATAATCTACATAGTTATTCCGCTGCTTTAGACTGTCTCCTATTGGTGATGATAATCTACATAGTTATTCTGCTTTAGACTGTCTCCTATTGGTGAAGATAATCTACATAGTTATTCTGCTTTAGACTGTCTCCTATTGGTGATGATAATCTACGTAGTTATTCTGCTTTAGACTGTCTCCTATTGGTGATGATAATCTACGTAGTTATTCTGCTTTAGACTGTCTCCTATTGGTGATGATAATCTACATAGTTATTCTGCTTTAGACTGTCTCCTATTGGTGATGATAATCTACATAGTTATTCTGCTTTAGACTGTCTCCTATTGGTGATGATAATCTACATAGTTATTCTACTTTAGACTGTCTCCTATTGGTGATGATAATCTACATAGTTATTCTGCTTTAGACTGTCTCCTATTGGTGATGATAATCTACATAGTTATTCTGCTTTAGACTGACTCCTATTGGTGATGATAATCTACATAGTTATTCTGCTTTAGACTGTCTCCTATTGGTTCTGCTTTAGACTGTCTCCTATTGGTGATGATAATCTAGTTATTCTGCTTTAGACTGTCTCCTATTGGTGATGATAATCTACATAGTTATTCCGCTGCTTTAGACTGTCTCCTATTGGTGATGATAATCTACATAGTTATTCTGCTTTAGACTGTCTCCTATTGGTGAAGATAATCTACATAGTTATTCTGCTTTAGACTGACTCCTATTGGTGATGATAATCTAGTTATTCTGCTTTAGACTGTCTCCTATTGGTGATGATAATCTACATAGTTATTCTGCTTTAGACTGTCTCCTATTGGTGATGATAATCTACATAGTTATTCTGCTATAACATAGCAAGAGTTGCTGAAAAAATAACTAGCCAATGTTTACAATAATGATACAGTCACTATTTTGACTGCCTGTATGTCTTGCTTCTGTTCGGTATGCTTGCCTAAATATACTGTTGTTACAACAGACTACAAAGTTTGTAAAAACATGTTGATCAGGTATTTTGTGTACAACATGATCACTGCATGTAGCCTAAACAAACAAAAACAACATTAAATCACGCTTGAGGTATGGAATGCATAGTTTGAATAGCCACGACAAGTCAGGCTCGCAACCATTCCCTATGTTATAGGTTATAACTAAACATCCATTGCTTTCTTGAGTGTTTTTACTGTTTTAACGCAACGTCGAGCTCGTCATGATTTATTGCTGTACTGTAGACAAAGGAATACTTTGGCCTGTTGGTAACAATACAACGTTAAAAGAAATATCACCTTTATTTAACCAGGTAGGCTAGTTGAGATCACCTTTATTTAACCAGGTAGGCTAGTTGAGAACACCTTTATTTAACCAGGTAGGCCAGTTGAGAACACCTTTATTTAACCAGGTAGGCTAGTTGAGAACACCTTTATTTAACCAGGTAGGCCAGTTGAGAACAAGTTCTCATTTACAACTGCGACCTGGCCAAGATAAAGCATAGCAGTGCGACACAAACAACAACAGAGTTACACATGGAGTAAACAACAACAACAGAGTTACACATGGAATAAACAACAACAACAGAGTTATACATGGAATAAACAAACGTACAGTCAATAACACAAAATAAAAAAAAGAGAGTCTATGGGACTTCTTGTCACACAAGGCAGGGGTAGTGATCCGGTCAAAATACTAACTAGACGAGAGGAGTGTAGGATGCAACAGGCCTGTAGATCAGAGCAGGACAGTTACCAAACGCAGACCACTCACTCCTCCACTTCAATGGGAAAAAAACAACAACAAAAAAACAGCTGGTATCTGCTTGTACGAAGAAGAGCACGTTGTCGTAGTGACCAGATCTACCCTTAACCCATAACTTAACCCTTTATAAACCTACCCGTATACCGACCAAACCTACCTTAACACTATATACACCTACCCGTATACCGACCAGACCTACCCGTATACCGACCAGACCTACCTTAAGGACACTATATACACCTACCCGTATACCGACCAGACCTACCCGTATACCGACCAGACCTACCTTAAGGACACTATATACACCTACCGTATACCGACCAGACCTACCTTAACACTATATACACCTACCCGTATACCGACCAGACCTACCCATATACCGACCAGACCTACCATAAGGACACTATATACACCTACCCGTATACCGACCAGACCTACCTTAACACTATATACACCTACCCGTATACCGACCAGACCTACCGTAAGAACACTATATACACCTACCCATATACCGACCAGACCTACCTTAACACTATATACACCTACCCGTATACCGACCAGACCTACCTTAACACTATATACACCTACCCGTATACCGACCAGACCTACCTTAACACTATATACACCTACCGTATACCGACCAGACCTACCTTAACACTATATACACCTACCCGTATACCGACCAGACCTACCCGTATACCGACCAGACCTACCTTAAGAACACTATATACACCTACCCGTATACCGACCAGACCTACCTTAACACTATATACACCTACCCGTATACCGACCAGACCTACCTTAACACTATATACACCTACCATATACCACCAGACCTACCTTAACACTATATACACCTACCGTATACCGACCAGACCTACCTTAACACTATATACACCTACCCGTATACCGACCAGACCTACCTTAACACTATATACACCTACCGTATACCGACCAGACCTACCTTAACACTATATACACCTACCCGTATACCGACCAGACCTACCGTAAGGACACTATATACACCTACCCCAGATACCGACCAGACCTACCTTAACACTATATACACCTACCCGTATACCGACCAGACCTACCTTAACACTATATACACCTACCCGTATACCGACCAGACCTACCTTAACACTATATACACCTACCCGTATACCGACCAGACCTACCTTAACACTATATACACCTACCCGTATACCGACCAGACCAGACACTATATACACCTACCGTAACACTATATACACCTACCCGTATACCGACCAGACCTACCGTAACACTATATACACCTACCGTATACCGACCAGACCTACCTTAACACTATATACACCTACCCGTATACCGACCAGACCTACCGTAACACTATATACACCTACCGTATACCGACCAGACCTACCTTAACACTATATACACCTACCCGTATACCGACCAGACCTACCGTAAGGACACTATATACACCTACCCATATACCGACCAGACCTACCTTAACACTATATACACCTACCCGTATACCGACCAGACCTACCTTAACACTATATACACCTACCCGTATACCGACCAGACCTACCTTAACACTATATACACCTACCCGTATACCGACCAGACCTACCTTAACACTATATACACCTACCCGTATACCGACCAGACCTACCTTAACACTATATACACCTACCCGTATACCGACCAGACCTACCTTAAGAACACTATATACACCTACCCGTATACCGACCAGACCTACCTTAACACTATATACACCTACCCGTATACCGACCAGACACACCTACCCATATACCGACCAGACCTACCTTAACACTATATACACCTACCCGTATACCGACCAGACCTACCGTAACACTATATACACCTACCCGTATACCGACCAGACCTACCTTAACACTATATACACCTACCCGTATACCCGACCAGACCTACCTTAACACTATATACACCTACCCGTATACCGACCTACCAGACCTACCGTAACACTATATACACCTACCCGTATACCGACCAGACCTACCTTAACACCTACCGTAACACTATATACACCTACCGTATATACCGACCAGACCTACCTTAACACTATATACACCTACCCGTATACCGACCAGACCTACCTTAACACTATATACACCTACCCGTATACCGACCAGACCTACCTTAACACTATATACACCTACCCGTATACCGACCAGACCTACCGTAACACACTATATACACCTACCCGTATACCGACCAGACCTACCTTAACACTATATACACCTACCCGTATACCGACCAGACCTACCGTAACACTATATACACCTACCCGTATACCGACCAGACCTACCTTAACACTATATACACCTACCCGTATACCGACCAGACCTACCGTAACACTATATACACCTACCCGTATACCGACCAGACCTACCTTAACACTATATACACCTACCCGTATACCGACCAGACCTACCGTAAGACACTATATACACCTACCCGTATACCGACCAGACCTACCTTAACACTATATACACCTACCCGTATACCGACCAGACCTACCGTTAACACTATATACACCTACCCATATACCGACCAGACCTACCTTAACACTATATACACCTACCCGTATACTATATACACCTACCCGACCAGACCTACCTTAACACTATATACACCTACCCGTATACCGACCAGACCTACCTTAACACTATATACACCTACCCGTATACCCTACCCGACCAGACCTACCGTAACACTATATACACCTACCCGTATACCGACCAGACCTACCTTAACACTATATACACCTACCCGTATACCGACCAGACCTACCGTAAGGACACTTTATACACCTACCCGTATACCGACCAGACCTACCTTAACACTATATACACCTACCCGTATACCGACCAGACCTACCCGTATACCGACCAGACCTACCGTAACACTATATACACCTACCGTATACCGACCAGACCTACCGTAACACTATATACACCTACCCGTATATACCGACCAGACCTACCTAACACTATATACACCTAACGTATATGCCGACCTATAACACTATATACACCTACCCGACCAGACCTACCTTAACACTATATACACCTACCCGTATACCGACCAGACCTACCTTAACACTATATACACCTACCCGTATACCGACCAGACCTACCGTAACACTATATACACCTACCCATATACCGACCAGACCTACCTTAACACTATATACACCTACCCGTATACCGACCAGACCTACCTTAACACTATATACACCTACCCGTATACCGACCAGACCTACCGTAACACTATATACACCTACCGTATACCGACCAGACCTACCGTAACACTATATACACCTACCCGTATACCGACCAGACCTACCTTAACACTATATACACCTACCCGTATACCGACCAGACCTACCGTATACACCTACCCGTATACCGACCAGACACTATATACACCTACCCATATACCGACCAGACCTACCTTAACACTATATACACCTACCCGTATACCGACCAGACCTACCTATAACACCGTAACACTATATACACCTACCCGTATACCGACCAGACCTACCGTAACACTATATACACCTACCCGTATACCGACCAGACCTACCTTAACACTATATACACCTACCCGTATACCCAGACCAGACCTACCGTAACACTATATACACCTACCCGTATACCGACCAGACCTACCTTAACACTATATACACCTACCGTATACCGACCAGACCTACCGTAACACTATATACACCTACCCGTATACCGACCAGACCTACCTTAACACTATATACACCTACCCGTATACCGACCTACCCACTATATACACCTACCCATATACCGACCAGACCTACACACTATATACACCTACCGTATACCGACCAGACCTACCTTAACACTATATACACCTACCCGTATACCGACCAGACCTACCGTAACACTATATACACCTACCCGTATACCGACCAGACCTACCTTAACACTATATACACCTACCCATATACCGACCAGACCTACCTTAACACTATATACACCTACCCGTATACCGACCAGACCTACCTTAACACTATATACACCTACCCGTATACCGACCAGACCTACCTTAACACTATATACACCTACCGTATACCGACCAGACCTACCGTAACACTATATACACCTACCCGTATACCGACCAGACCTACCTTAACACTATATACACCTACCGTATACCGACCAGACCTACCGTAACACTATATACACCTACCCGTATACCGACCAGACCTACCTTAACACTATATACACCTACCCGTATACCGACCAGACCTACCGTAACACTATATACACCTACCCGTATACCGACCAGACCTACCTTAACACTATATACACCTACCCGTATACCGACCAGACCTACCGTAACACTATATACACCTACCCGTATACCGACCAGACCTACCTTAACACTATATACACCTACCCGTATACCGACCAGACCTACCGTAACACTATATACACCTACCCGTATACCGACCAGACCTACCTTAACACTATATACACCTACCCGTATACCGACCAGACCTACCGTAACACTATATACACCTACCCGTATACCGACCAGACCTACCTTAACACTATATACACCTACCGTATACCGACCAGACCTACCGTAACACTATATACACCTACCCATATACCGACCAGACCTACCTTAACACTATATACACCTACCCGTATACCGACCAGACCTACCGTAACACTATATACACCTACCCGTATACCGACCAGACCTACCTTAACACTATATACACCTACCGTATACCGACCAGACCTACCTTAACACTATATACACCTACCCGTATACCGACCAGACCTACCTTAACACTATATACACCTACCCGTATACCGACCAGACCTACCTTAACACCTACCGGACACTATATACACCTACCCGTATACCGACCAGACCTACCGTAACACTATATACACCTACCCGTATACCGACCAGACCTACCTTAACACTATATACACCTACCGTATACCGACCAGACCTACCTTAACACTATATACACCTACCCACTATACCGACCAGACCTACCTTAAGGACACTATATACACCTACCCGTATACCGACCAGACCTACCTTAAGGACACTATATACACCTACCGTATACCGACCAGACCTACCTTAACACTATATACACCTACCCGTATACCGACCAGACCTACCTTAACACTATATACACCTACCGTATACCGACCAGACCTACCTTAACACTATATACACCTACCGTATACCGACCAGACCTACCTTAACACTATATACACCTACCCGTATACCAACCAGACCTACCCGTATACCTACCAGACCTACCCGTATACCAACCAGACCTACCCTATATACACCTACCCGGACCTACCTTAACACTATATACACCTACCCGTATACCGACCAGACCTACCTTAACACTATATACACCTACCCTTAACACTATATACACCTATACCGACCAGACCTACCTTAACACTATATACACCTACCCGTATACCGACCAGACCTACCTTAACACTATATACACCTACCGTATACCGACCAGACCTACCGTAACACTATATACACCTACCCGTATACCGACCAGACCTACCTTAACACTATATACACCTACCGTATACCGACCAGACCTACCGTAAGGACACTATATACACCTACCCGTATACCGACCAGACCTACCTTAACACTATATACACCTACCCGTATACCGACCAGACCTACCGTAACACTATATACACCTACCGTATACCGACCAGACCTACCTTAACACTAAATACACCTACCCGTATACCGACCAGACCTACCGTAACACTATATACACCTACCCGTATACCGACCAGACCTACCTTAACACTATATTCACCTACCCGTATACCGACCAGACCTACCCGTATACCGACCAGACCTACCGTAAGGACACTATATACACCTACCCATATACCGACCAGACCTACCTTAACACTATATACACCTACCCGTATACCGACCAGACCTACCTTAACACTATATACACCTACCGTATACCGACCAGACCTACCTTAACACTATATACACCTACCCGTATACCGACCAGACCTACCGTAACACTATATACACCTACCCATATACCGACCAGACCTACCTTAACACTATATACACCTACCGTATACCGACCAGACCTACCGTAACACTATATACACCTACCCGTATACCGACCAGACCTACCTTAACACTATATACACCTACCCTTATACCGACCAGACCTACCTTAACACTATATACACCTACCGTATACCGACCAGACCTACCGTAAGGACACTATATACACCTACCCGTATACCGACCAGACCTACCGTAACACTATATACACCTACCCGTATACCGACCAGACCTACCTTAACACTATATACACCTACCGTATACCGACCAGACCTACCGTAACACTATATACACCTACCCGTATACCGACCAGACCTACCTTAACACTATATACACCTACCGTATACCGACCAGACCTACCGTAAGGACACTATATACACCTACCCGTATACCGACCAGACCTACCTTAACACTATATACACCTACCCGTATACCGACCAGACCTACCTTAAGGACACTATATACACCTACCGTATACCGACCAGACCTACCTTAACACTATATACACCTACCCGTATACCGACCAGACCTACCTTAAGGACACTATATACACCTACCGTATACCGACCAGACCTACCTTAACACTATATACACCTACCGTATACCGACCAGACCTACCGTAACACTATATACACCTACCCGTATACCAACCAGACCTACCCGTATACCGACCAGACCTACCCGTATACCAACCAGACCTACCCGTATACCGACCAGACCTACCTTAACACTATATACACCTACCCGTATACCGACCAGACCTACCTTAACACTATATACACCTACCCGTATACCGACCAGACCTACCTTAACCTGTTGCTCCTACCCTCTACTTTTTTGAACATTTTGTTAAAAATCGCGCAACATTTCAGCGCCCTGCTACTCATGCCAGGAATATAGTACGTTCATATGGTTAGAATGTGTGGATAGGAAACCCTCGGACGTTTTTAAAACTGGTTAAATCACGACTGTGGCTATTACATAACGTGCGTTACATCGGAAAGCGCAGGAAAACCTGATCACAGAAAATGGAAATAAATATCCTTGCGCCACTTCAAGCAATTGTTAACAGTGAGCCGAATTAGATAAGACCGAGCATTCAACTCCCACAGCATCCCCATGTTGTCGAGTATCTTGTGAATTTAATCATCTTTGATTCTTGGTTGAACCGAAAGAGGGGCACCGCTTACCTCCGGTCTCCGCCCAGATCATTCCGGAAGAGCTCTCTCCTGAAATTTTTTCCAAGACGACAGCTAATGATATTTACATCGCCTACGGATGATTTTTATCGCTTATTAACGTTTATTAATACCTAAAGTAGCATTACAAACGTATTTCGAAGTGTTTTGTGAAAGTTTATCGTCTACTTTTTGAATTTAAAAAAATGACGTTACGTTGTGAAATCGCTGTTTTTTTCGTTTATCACACAGTCTACATATAACGATATCTTGGCTTTATATGGCCCGATTTAATCGAAATAAAGACCCAATAGTGTTTATGGGACATCTAGGAGTGCCAACAAAGAAGATGGTGAAAGGTAATGACTGTTTTCTATTTTATTGTGCGGTTTGTGTAACGCCGAAATGCTAATTATTTTGTTTTTACGTCCCCTGCTGTGCTTTTCTGTTGTAGTGTATTGGTGCATGCTATCAGATAATAGCTTCTCATGCTGTCGCCGAAAAGCATTTTAAAAATCTGACTTGTTGCCTGGATTCACAACGAGTGTAGCTTTAAATTGATACCCTGCATGTGTATTTTAATGAACTTTTGAGTTTTAACTAATACTATTAGCATTTAGCGTAGCACATTTGCATTTCCAGAGCTCTAGTTGGGACGCAAGCGTCCCAACTAGAGGCAAGAGGTTAAGGACACTTTATACACCTACCCGTATACCGACCAGACCTACCTTAAGGACACTATATACACCTACCGTATACCGACCAGACCTACCGTAACACTATATACACCTACCCGTATACCGACCAGACCTACCTTAACACTTTATACACCTACCCGTATACCAACCAGACCTACCCGTATACCGACCAGACCTACCCGTATACCTACCCGTATACCGACCAGACCTATCTTAACACTATATACACCTACCCGTATACCGACCAGACCTACCTTAACACTATATACACCTACCCGTATACCGACCAGACCTACCTTAAGGACACTTTATACACCTACCCGTATACCGACCAGACCTACCTTAAGAACACTTTATACACCTACCCGTATACCGACCAGACCTACCGTAAGGACACTATATACACCTACCCGTATACCGACCAGACCTACCTTAACACTATATACACCTACCCGTATCCCGACCAGACCTACCTTAACACTATATACACCTACCCGTATACCGACCAGACCTACCGTAAGGACACTATATACACCTACCGTATACCGACCAGAACAACCTTAAGAACACTATATACACCTACCCGTATACCGACCAGACCTACCCGTATACCGACCAGACCTACCTTGACATTTTATACACCTACCCGTATACCGACCAGACCTACCTTAACACTATATACACCTACCCGTATACCGACCAGACCTACCTTAAGAACACTATATACACCTACCGTATACCGACCAGACCTACCGTAACACTATATACACCTACCCGTATACCGACCAGACCTACCGTAAGAACACTTTATACACCTACCCGTATACCGACCAGACCTACCTTAAGAACACTATTTACACCTACCGTATACCGACCAGACCTACCGTAACACTATATACACCTACCGTATACCGACCAGACCTACCTTAACACTATATACACCTACCCATATACCGACCAGACCTACCTTAACACTATATACACCTACCCGTATACCGACCAGACCTACCGTAAGGACACTATATACACCTACCCGTATACCGACCAGACCTACCGTAACACTATATACACCTACCGTATACCGACCAGACCTACCTTAAGAACACTATATACACCTACCATATACCGACCAGACCTACCTTAAGAACACTATATACACCTACCCGTACACCGACCAGACCTACCTTAACACTATATACACCTACCATATACCGACCAGACCTACCTTAAGAACACTATATACACCTACCGTATCCCGACCAGACCTACCTTAACACTATATACACCTACGGTATACCGACCAGACCTACCTTAAGAACACTATATACACCTACCGTATCCCGACCAGACCTACCTTAACACTATATACACCTACGGTATACCGACCAGACCTACCTTAACACTATATACACCTACCGTATACCGACCAGACCTACCTTAACACTATATACACCTACCGTATACCGACCAGACCTACCGTAACACTATATACACCTACGGTATACCGACCAGACCTACCCATATACCGACCAGACCTACCTTAACACTATATACACCTACCGTATACCGACCAGACCTACCTTAAGAACACTATATACACCTACCATATACCGACCAGACCTACCTTAAGAACACTATATACACCTACCGTATCATTTACATTTACATTTAAGTCATTTAGCAGACGCTCTTATCCAGAGCGACTTACAAATTGGTGCATTCACCTTATGACATCCAGTGGAACAGTAGTGCATCTAAATCTTTTAAGGGGGGTGAGAGGGATTACTTTATCCTATCCTAGGTATTCCTTAAAGAGGTGGGGTTTCAGGTGTCTCCGGAAGGTGGTGATTGACTCCGCTGTCCTGGCGTCGTGAGGGAGTTTGTTCCACCATTGGGGGGCCAGAGCAGCGAACAGTTTTGACTGGGCTGAGCGGGAACTGTACTTCCTCAGTGGTAGGGAGGCGAGCCGGCCAGAGGTGGATGAACGCAGTGCCCTTGTTTGGGTGTAGGGCCTGATCAGAGCCTGGAGGTACTGAGGTGCCGTTCCCCTCACAGCTCCGTAGGCAAGCACCATGGTCTTGTAGCGGATGCGAGCTTCAACTGGAAGCCAGTGGAGAGAGCGGAGGAGCGGGGTGATGTGAGAGAACTTGGGAAGGTTGAACACCAGACGGGCTGCGGCGTTCTGGATGAGTTGTAGGGGTTTAATGGCACAGGCAGGGAGCCCAGCCAACAGCGAGTTGCAGTAATCCAGACGGGAGATGACGAGTGCCTGGATTAGGACCTGCGCCGCTTCCTGTGTGAGGCAGGGTCGTACTCTGCGGATGTTGTAGAGCATGAACCTACAGGAACGGGCCACCGCCTTGATGTTAGTTGAGAACGACAGGGTGTTGTCCAGGATCACGCCAAGGTTCTTAGCGCTCTGGGAGGAGGACACGATGGAGTTGTCAACCGTGATGGCGAGATCATGGAACGGGCAGTCCTTCCCCGGGAGGAAGAGCAGCTCCGTCTTGCCGAGGTTCAGCTTGAGGTGGTGATCCGTCATCCACACTGATATGTCTGCCAGACATGCAGAGATGCGATTCGCCACCTGATCATCAGAAGGGGAAAGGAGAAGATTAATTGTGTGTCGTCTGCATAGCAATGATAGGAGAGACCATGTGAGGTTATGACAGAGCCAAGTGACTTGGTGTATAGCGAGAATAGGAGAGGGCCTAGAACAGAGCCCTGGGGGACACCAGTGGTGAGAGCACGTGGTGTGGAGACGGATTCTCGCCACGCCACCTGGTAGGAGCGACCTGTCAGGTAGGACGCAATCCAAGCGTGGGCCGCGCCGGAGATGCCCAACTCGGAGAGGGTGGAGAGGAGGATCTGATGGTTCACAGTATCGAAGGCAGCCGATAGGTCTAGAAGGATGAGAGCAGAGGAGAGAGAGTTAGCTTTAGCAGTGCGGAGCGCCTCCGTGATACAGAGAAGAGCAGTCTCAGTTGAATGACTAGTCTTGAAACCTGACTGATTTGGATCAAGAAGGTCATTCTGAGAGAGATAGCGGGAGAGCTGGCCAAGGACGGCACGTTCAAGAGTTTTGGAGAAAAAAGAAAGAAGGGATACTGGTCTGTAGTTGTTGACATCGGAGGGATCGAGTGTAGGTTTTTTTCAGAAGGGTGCAACTCTCGCTCTCTTGAAGACGGAAGGGACGTAGCCAGCGGTCAGGGATGAGTTGATGAGCGAGGTGAGGTAAGGGAGAAGGTCTCCGGAAATGGTCTGGAGAAGAGAGGAGGGATAGGGTCAAGCGGGCAGGTTGTTGGGCGGCCGGCCGTCACAAGACGCGAGATTTCATCTGGAGAGAGGGGGAGAAAGAGGTCAGAGCACAGGGTAGGGCAGTGTGAGCAGAACCAGCGGTGTCGTTTGACTTAGCAAACGAGGATCGGATGTCGTCGACCTTCTTTTCAAAATGGTTGACGAAGTCATCTGCAGAGAGGGAGGAGGGGGGAGGGGGAGGAGGATTCAGGAGGGAGGAGAAGGTTGCAAAGAGCTTCCTAGGGTTAGAGGCAGATGCTTGGAATTTAGAGTGGTAGAAAGTGGCTTTAGCAGCAGAGAGAGAAGAGGAAAATGTAGAGAGGAGGGAGTGAAAGGATGTCAGGTCCGCAGGGAGGCGAGTTTTCCTCCATTTCCGCTCGGCTGCCCGGAGCCCTGTTCTGTGAGCTCGCAATGAGTCGTCGGGCCACGGAGCGGGAGGGGAGGACCGAGCCGGCCTGGAGGATAGGGGACATAGAGAGTCAAAGGATGCAGAAAGGGAGGAGAGGAGGGTTGAGGAGGCAGAATCAGGAGATAGGTTGGAGAAGGTTTGAGCAGAGGGAAGAGATGATAGGATGGAAGAGGAGAGAGTAGCGGGGGAGAGAGAGCGAAGGTTGGGACGGCGCGATACCATCCGAGTAGGGGCAGTGTGGGAAGTGTTGGATGAGAGCGAGAGGAGAAGGATACAAGGTAGTGGTCGGAGACTTGGAGGGGAGTTGCAATGAGGTTAGTGGAAGAACAGCATCTAGTAAAGATGAGGTCGAGCGTATTTCCTGCCTTGTGAGTAGGGGGGAAGGTGAGAGGGTGAGGTCAAAAGAGGAGAGGAGTGGAAAGAAGGAGGCAGAGAGGAATGAGTCAAAGGTAGACGTGGGAGGTTAAAGTCGCCCAGAACTGTGAGAGGTGAGCCGTCCTCAGGAAAGGAGCTTATCAAGGCATCAAGCTCATTGATGAACTCTCCGAGGAACCTGGAGGCGATAAATGATAAGGATGTTAAGCTTGAAAGGGCTGGTAACTGTGACAGCATGGAATTCAAAGGAGGCGATAGACAGATGGGTAAGGGGAGAAAGAGAGAATGACCACTTGGGAGAGATGAGGATCCCGGTGCCACCACCCCGCTGACCAGAAGCTCTCGGGGTGTGCGAGAACACGTGGGCGGACGAAGAGAGAGCAGTAGGAGTAGCAGTGTTATCTGTGGTGATCCATGTTTCCGTCAGTGCCAAGAAGTCGAGGGACTGGAGGGAGGCATAGGCTGAGATGAACTCTGCCTTGTTGGCCGCAGATCGGCAGTTCCAGAGGCTACCGGAGACCTGGAACTCCACATGGGTCGTGCGCGCTGGGACCACCAGATTAGGGTGGCCGCGGCCACGCGGTGTGGAGCGTTTGTATGGTCTGTGCAGAGAGGAGAGAACAGGGATAGACAGACACATAGTTGACAGGCTACACAAGAGGCTACGCTAATGCAAAGGAGATTGGAATGACAAGTGGACTACACGTCTCGAGTGTTCAGAAAGTTAAGCTTACGTAGCAAGAATCTTATTGACTAAAATGATTAAAATGATACAGTACTGCTGAAGTAGGCTAGCTGGCAGAGGCTGCGTTGTTGACTATGTAGGCTAGCTGGCAGTGTCTGCGTTGTTGACACTACACTAATCAAGTCGTTCCGTTGAGTGTAATGGTTTCTACTGTGCTACTGTGCTGCTATTCGGGGCTAGCTGGCTAGCTAGCAGTGTTGATTTACGTTACGTTGTGTTAAAAGAACGACAATAGCTGGCTAGCTAACCTAGGAAATCGCTCAAGACTACACAATTATCTTTGATACAAAGACGGCTATGTAGCTAGCTATGTAGCTAGCTACGATCAAACAAATCAAGCCGTTGTACTGTAATGAAATGAAAAATGTGATACTACCTGTGGAGCGGCGAAATGCGACCGGATTGTTGAGTGCGGAAGTTCTGTTACGTTAAGGACGACGAATAGCTGGCTAGCTAACCTCGGTAAATTAAGATAATCACTCTAAAACTACACACTCTAAACTACACAATTATCTTGGATACGAAGACAGCAAAGACAACTATGTAGCTAGCTAACACTACACTAATCAAGTCGTTCAGTTGAGTGAAAGTTGTGCTGCTAATCGGTAGACGGTGGACTAGCTAACGGTAGACGTTAGCTAGCTAGCTAGCTGCAGGGCGGTGTAGACTGCGTTAGGACGACGAAATACGATAATTACGCAATTATCTATAATACAAAGACGGCAATGTAGCTAGCTAAGAAGAAAAATTGCTAAGATTAGACAAATCAAACCGTTGTACTATAATGAAATGTAATGAAATGTACTACTACCTACTACCTGCGGACCGAGTGCAGATGCGACCGCTCGCTCCAACCCGCAATAGTGCGACCAGACCTACCTTAACACTATATACACCTACCGTATACCGACCAGACCTACCTTAACACTATATACACCTACGGTATACCGACCAGACCTACCTTAACACTATATACACCTACCGTATACCGACCAGACCTACCTTAACACTATATACACCTACCGTATACCGACCAGACCTACCGTAACACTATATACACCTACGGTATACCGACCAGACCTACCCATATACCGACCAGACCTACCTTAACACTATATACACCTACCCGTATACCAACCAGACCTACCGTAACACTATATACACCTACCCGTATACCGACCAGACCTACCGTAACACTATATACACCTACCCGTATACCGACCAGACCTACCTTAACACTATATACACCTACCCTTATCCCGACCAGACCTACCTTAACACTATATACACCTACCGTATACCGACCAGACCTACCTTAACACTATATACACCTACCCGTATACCGACCAGACCTACCTTAACACCATATACACCTACCCGTATACCGACTTTGGGTTGTTATTATAAAAATGGGCTGTTTTTGGAATGCGTAAACCACAACAGTAACTGTAATTGCGGGGCTGGAGGGTAGTAATTCCAAACAACGACACGTCTGTCTGCTCCTCACAGCTAGGAGAGCTTAAAAATAGCACCTTTATAGTTGAAGACTCTTTACAGTCATAAAAGTGCATTGAAATAACTTAGAAACTGGTGTGTTTGGGGGGGTGGAGTCAAAGAGCCGTCAAAGAGCGGTCAACCTCGTCCCCGTCACGAGGGACGGTCAACCTCGTCCCCAGTCAAGAGGGACGGTCAACCTCGTCCCATTCACGAGGGACGGTCAACCTCGTCCCCAGTCACGAGGGACGGTCAACCTCGTCCCCAGTCACGAGGGACGGTCAACCTCGTCCCCAGTCACGAGGGACGGTCAACCTCGTCCCCAGTCACGAGGGACGGTCAACCTCGTCCCCAGTCACGAGGGACGGTCAACCTCGTCCCCAGTCACGAGGGACGGTCAACCTCGTCCCCAGTCACGAGGGACGGTCAACCTCGTCCCCAGTCACGAGGGACGGTCAACCTCGCCCCAGTCACGAGGGACGGTCAACCTCGCCCCAGTCAAAAGGGACGGTCAACCTCGCCCCAGTCAGAAGGGACGGTCAACCTCGCCCCAGTCAGAAGGGACGGTCAACCTCGCCCCAGTCACGAGGGACGGTCAACCTCGCCCCAGTCACGAGGGACGGTCAAGTGCATCTTTAAAGATAAAAAAAAATTGTGATAGTGTTTTGGGTTTGTTCCTGGAAAGTGATAGAGTCACAGGGGAGGTTCAAGCGCAGTGTAACTCACCATTGATGTCATCAGGCAGCTTGGCCATCATTGATCCTGAACCACAGGCATCAATATAGAACACCAACTGTGTAGGAAGATTAAGAACAAGATGAGTCAGTTCTCCTGTACTTTCAATGGAAGTAACCGCTATGACAATGTTCGCCAAAATATTTAAATCAACTGGAGAACAGGGGAAAAAAAGATCAATAAACAAGAATCCGATTTTAAAGTAAAAAATCTGAAGAAAAAAATTGTTTTAAAAACAGGTAAAAATTACACCTAACACATGACTAGACCGGGTACACGAGTGTGTATGTTGATTTTGTCTACCCACACCAGATGCGATCAGGACACGCAAGTTGAAATATCAAAACGAACTCTTGAACCAACTATATTAATTTGGGGACAGGTCGAAACGCATGAAAGAGTCAATGCAATTCAGCTAGCTAGCTTGCTGTTGCTGGCAAATTCTTCCTGGGATATAAACTTTGGGTTGTTATTTTACCTGAAATGCACAAGGTCCTCTACTTGACAATTCATCCACAGATAAAAAGTTAAACAGAGTTTGTTTCTAGTAATCTCTCCTCCGTCAGGCTTCTTCTTCTTCGTTGGACTTTATATGGCGGTTGGCAATCAACTTTAAGGTGCGTTACCACCACCAACTGGACTGGAGTGTGAACCTCAGTTCATCTTTCAATCACCCACGTGAGTATATGCTCCTAACAACCAATGAGATGGAAGAGGCGGGACTTGCAGTGCGTCAAGCATCACAAATAGAATCAAGTTCTATATTAGCGCTTGGCTACGCAGACACTCGTTGACGCGCGCAAGCAGGTTGGATGAAATTATTGAATAACATGCATGTGTACATTTATTGTATAACGCGAGCAGTGTGGCCAGAATGGAACAGCAGGGACTGTGGACACACACACACACACACACACACACACACACACACACACACACACACACAGTAAAATAGTTGTATGGTGGTATTATACATGTTGTATTGTAGATATATAGTGGTGTAATAATGTTATATGATGTACTGATTTATCTGTTGTTTTATGGGTAATGTAAGTAGTGTCTTAATGTGTTTGGGCCCCAAGAAGAGTAGCTGCTGCCTTGGCAGGAACTAATGGGGATCCATAATAAACCCCAGGAAGAGTAGCTGCTGCCTTGGCAGGAACTAATGGGGATCCATAATAAACCCCAGGAAGAGTAGCTGCTGCCTTGGCAGGAACTAATGGGGATCCATAATAAACCCCAGGAAGAGTAGCTGCTGCCTTGACAGGAACTAATGGGGATCCATAATAAACCCCAGGAAGAGTAGCTGCTGCCTTGGCAGGAACTAATGGGGATCCATAATAAACCCCAGGAAGAGTAGCTGCTGCCTTGGCAGGAACTAATGGGGATCCATAATAAACCCCAGGAAGAGTAGCTGCTGCCTTGACAGGAACTAATGGGGATCCATAATAAACCCCAGGAAGAGTAGCTGCTGCCTTGGCAGGAACTAATGGGGATCCATAATAAACCCCAGGAAGAGTAGCTGCTGCCTTGGCAGGAACTAATGGGGATCCATAATAAACCCCAGGAAGAGTAGCTGCTGCCTTGACAGGAACTAATGGGGATCCATAATAAACCCCAGGAAGAGTAGCTGCTGCCTTGACAGGAACTAATGGGGATCCATAATAAACCCCAGGAAGAGTAGCTGCTGCCTTGACAGGAACTAATGGGGATCCATAATAAATCCCAGGAAGAGTAGCTGCTGCCTTGACAGGAACTAATGGGGATCCATAATAAACCCCAGGAAGTGTAGCTGCTGCCTTGACAGGAACTAATGGGGATCCATAATAAACCCCAGGAAGAGTAGCTGCTGCCTTGACAGGAACTAATGGGGATCCATAATAAACCCCAGGAAGAGTAGCTGCTGCCTTGACAGGAACTAATGGGGATCCATAATAAACCCCAGGAAGAGTAGCTGCTGCCTTGGCAGGAACTAATGGGGATCCATAACAAACCCCAGGAAGAGTAGCTGCTGCCTTGGCAGGAACTAATGGGGATCCATGATAAACCCCAGGAAGAGTAGCTGCTGCCTAGGCAGGAACTAATGGGGATCCCTAATAAACCTCAGGAAGAGTAGCTGCTGCCTTGGCAGGAACTAATGTGGATCCATAATAAACCCCAGGAAGAGTAGCTGCTGCCTAGGCAGGAACTAATGGGGATCCCTAATAAACCTCAGGAAGAGTAGCTGCTGCCTTGGCAGGAACTAATGGGGATCCATAATAAACCCCAGGAAGAGTAGCTGCTGCCTTGACAGGAACTAATGGGGATCCCTAATAAACCTCAGGAAGAGTAGCTGCTGCCTTGGCAGGAACTAATGGGGATCCATAATAAACCCCAGGAAGAGTAGCTGCTGCCTTGGCAGGAACTAATGGGGATCCATAATAAACCCCAGGAAGAGTAGCTGCTGCCTTGGCAGGAACTAATGGGGATCCATAATAAACCCCAGGAAGAGTAGCTGCTGCCTTGGCAGGAACTAATGGGGATCCATAACAAACCCCAGGAAGAGTAGCTGCTGCCTTGGCAGGAACTAATGGGGATCCATAATAAACCCCAGGAAGAGTAGCTGCTGCCTTGGCAGGAACTAATGGGGATCCATGATAAACCCCAGGAAGAGTAGCTGCTGCCTTGACAGGAACTAATGGGGATCCATAATAAACCCCAGGAAGAGTAGCTGCTGCCTTGGCAGGAACTAATGGGGATCCATAATAAACCCCAGGAAGAGTAGCTGCTGCCTTGACAGGAACTAATGGGGATCCATAATAAACCCCAGGAAGAGTAGCTGCTGCCTTGACAGGAACTAATGGGGATCCATAATAAACCCCAGGAAGAGTAGCTGCAGCCTTGGCAGGAACTAATGGGGATCCATGATAAACCCCAGGAAGAGTAGCTGCTGCCTAGGCAGGAACTAATGGGGATCCATAATAAACCCCAGGAAGAGTAGCTGCTGCCTTGGCAGGAACTAATGGGGATCCATAATAAACCCCAGGAAGAGTAGCTGCTGCCTTGGCAGGAACTAATGGGGATCCATAATAAACCCCAGGAAGAGTAGCTGCTGCCTTGGCAGGAACTAATGGGGATCCATAATAAACCCCAGGAAGAGTAGCTGCTGCCTTGACAGGAACTAATGGGGATCCATAATAAACCCCAGGAAGAGTAGCTGCTGCCTTGACAGGAACTAATGGGGATCCATAATAAACCCCAGGAAGAGTAGCTGCTGCCTTGGCAGGAACTAATGGGGATCCATAATAAACCCCAGGAAGAGTAGCTGCTGCCTAGGCAGGAACTAATGGGGATCCATAATAAACCCCAGGAAGAGTAGCTGCTGCCTTGACAGGAACTAATGGGGATCCATAATAAACCCCAGGAAGAGTAGCTGCTGCCTTGGCAGGAACTAATGGGGATCCATAATAAACCCCAGGAAGAGTAGCTGCTGCCTTGGCAGGAACTAATGGGGATCCATAATAAACCCCAGGAAGAGTAGCTGCTGCCTTGGCAGGAACTAATGGGGATCCATAACAAACCCCAGGAAGAGTAGCTGCTGCCTTGACAGGAACTAATGGGGATCCATAATAAACCCCAGGAAGAGTAGCTGCTGCCTTGGCAGGAACTAATGGGGATCCATAATAAACCCCAGGAAGAGTAGCTGCTGCCTTGGCAGGAACTAATGGGGATCCATAATAAACCCCAGGAAGAGTAGCTGCTGCCCTGGCAGAAACTTTGTGTACTAACAATCAGAATACCGTATGTCTAAGATCAACATTAAATGTCATTTTGGCATATTGTTCCACGAGATTTCATCAACTGCAGCCTGTCACGTGATGATATGTCCTCCACAGCCAGAAAACAATAAGAAGTTAAACTTCCACACCTTTTTGTATTTCTTGTTCTTATGCATGTAGTTAATAACGTCCATGAGGTCGTTAGCATAGAGCTGTAGAAAGAAGAAAAACACAAAATCAAAGTTTCATTTGTGTTTTGTTTACCCCCCCCCAGTACAATAACATTTATTTTAGCTTAAACCCCCCCAAAAAAAAAAGAGGCACTAGAAACGCATGAGGTGTTTTGTTTACCCCCCCCCAGTACAATAACATTTATTTTAGCTTAAACCCCCCAAAAAAAAAGAGGCACTAGAAACGCATGAGGTCCAAGCCACAAAAGTCAAGATCAAGACCCATTATGTTTTTTTGCCTTTACCTCCCTTATCTCACCTCATTTCCTCACATTGTATATAGACTTATTTTTCTACTGTATTATTGACTGTATGTTTTGTTTATTCCATGTGTAACTCTGTTGTTGTTGTGTGTGTCGAACTGTTATGCTTTATCTTGGCCAGGTCGCAATTGTAAATGAGAACTTGTTCTCAACTAGCCTACCTGGTTAAATAAAGGTGATATATATATATATATTTTTTTTTTATTCAGTCACTCACTCTTTCTCACAAGAAAACTTACTGCTGAGTGAGAGAACATGACTTTCATTCATCCCGTCTTAAATATTAGATCTTTATGATAGACTCAAACTGTTCTGAACGATTGTTAAACAAATAACTATATATATGTCAGCGGTCTATTTCACAGGGTCATTCATCCACATGCAAAGAAGTGTCCTAAACAACACCCTATAAAGCACACTATTATTTTGACCAGGGCCCTGTGAATAGGGAGGCATTTGTGACAGACGCGATAGCGTTGAGACAAACATTGACCGAGGAGCACAGGAAGTATTAATGTATTTACCTCATCATAGCGTTGAGACAAACAGGAAGTGTTACCTCATCATTGGGGAAGGCCAGCAGACCAGGCGCTCCTCGAGCAGAGATGTACACAAACACGTGGTCGTTGGGACCGCTGTCAACAGAAAGAGAAAAATAAAGCCTTCTTTGAACAAAATGTGAACTGAAAGATGACAAAACAAAAATCACTTTTTTTTTTTGATAACACAAGTACAGAAACATTCCCTGAAAATTAAAAAATAAATAAAAATAAACAATGAAACAAATTGTATTTATTTTTTAAATAAACAATGAAACATTCTGTCCAGAAAATGTATAACAATACCTTGTTCTAACAAATTATTTTCATATCATTTTAGAATTCTACCTTAAAAGTTCTGGAATAATTTCTCCCTCGTGTGGATCTTTCTATAATATATTCCAACCCATCCTCCATTCCCTCACTCAAATTCCTTTTCTCCATCATTTCTCAATCCTCCCTCTCATTACTTGCCTCTTCAGTACCTTTCCAGAACCCCACTTTGTACTGGCAGAGTCACCCTTCAGCACCGCCAGGAAGTTGTCAGGGGTCACAGCCTGCAGGACACAAAACACATCATTAATTAGACAAACACAACCTGACATTGTGAACATTACACTATACTGTATACACCATTGATTGTTATTTTTTATTATTTTATTTTATTTATTTAACATTTATTTTACCTTTATTTAACCAGGCAAGTCAGTTAAGAACAAATTCTTATTTTCAATGACGGCCTAGGAACAGTGGGTTAACTGCCTGTTCAGGGGCAGAACGACAGATTTGTACCTTGTCAGCTCGGGGATTTGAACTTGCAACCTTCCGGTTACTAGTCCAATGCTCTAACCACTAGTCTACCCTGCCGCCCTATTGTTGATAGTTATGTAATGATATTAGCTCCACACACAGACACACACAAAAAACAAAGTCATTTGAAACGTTCCATTTTCCGTCCACTCACGTTTCCAGTGTAGTCTTTGGGGACTCCCTTGTAGACGTTTGTCCCATTGGGTCGGTTGATCACCACCCCTGGGGTGGGGTTTCTGAAAAACAAAGAGGGTAAATAACTTTGAATCAGATACATTCCAGGAGGAAACACAGGACAGACAGATCTGTTTTATGACCGTAAAAAAACGTACAGGACATCTATACACTCACTTCCATTGTGACCTTAACCTCTCTAGGGTGCGTGGGACGCTAGCGTCCCACCTCGACAACAGCCAGTGAAACTGCAGGGTGCCAAATTCAAAACAACAGAAATCCCATAATTAAAATTCCTCAAACTAACATGCCACAGTGTCCGATTTCAAAAAGGCTTTAGGACGAAAGCAAACCAAACGATTATGTTAGGTGAGTGCCTATTCACAGAATAACGTTTTTCAAACCAAAGAGAGGATTCACAAAAAGCACAAATATAGATAAAATTAATCACTAGCCTTTGATGATCTTCATCAGATGATGCTCATAGGACTCCATGTTACACAATACATGTATGTTTTGTTTGGTAAAGTTAATATTTATATCCAAAAATCAGAGTTTACATTGGCGCATTATAGTCAGAAATGCATTGTCTCAAACAAACATCCGGTGAAAGTGCAGAGAGCCACATCAAATTACAGAAATACTCATCATAAACATTGATAAACTATACAAATGTTTTCATGGAAATATAGATAAACTTCTCCTTCATGCAACCGCTGTGTCAGATTTCAAAAACGCTTTACGGAGAACGCACACTTTGCGATTATGTTAGGTCTGCACCTAGCCACAGAAACGCATACAGCCATTTTCCAGCCAAGGAGTGTCACCAACGTCAGAAATAGCATTAAAATGAATCACTTACCTTTGTTGATCTTCATCTGGTGGCACTCCCAGGTCTCCATGTTAGACAATAAATGTTCGTTTTGTTCGATAATGTCCCTCTTTATGAGCAATAACCTCCTTTTTGTTCGCACGTTTTGTCCATTAATCTGAATGCAGAAGGCGCGAGCACTAATACCAGGATGAAAGTTTTTTTTTAAAGTACAATAAAAGTTAGTAGAAACATGCCAAGCGATGTTTAAAATCAATCCTTCGGTTGTTTTTGTCATAAATAATCAATAATATTTCAACCGGACAAAAGTTTGGTCAATAGGAAAGGAGAAACAGGAAAGGCGCGTTCACGATCGGGGCGCGTGGCTGATGAATGGAAATGTCCACTGGCCACTGATTGAAAGTGCTGCATCTCCGTAATTTTTCAGAGTAAAAGCCTTAAACAATGCCTAAAGACTAGCCACATGTAGAGGAAGCAATAGAGATCGTGAACTGGGTCCTAAGTCTTTGTATGGTGGACAGGCTTTCAATGGAAAAACAGCCTTTCAAAATAATAGCACTTCCTGGTTGGATTTTCCTCGGGTTTTCGCTTGCCATATCAGTTCTGTTATACTCACAGACATTATTGTAACAGTTTTGGAAACTTTAGAGTGTTTTCTATCCAAATCAACTAATTATATGTATATCCTATTTTCTGGGACTGAGTAGCAGATAGTTTAATTTGGGCATGCTTTTCATCCAAAATTCCGAATGCTGCCCCCTACCCTAGTGAAGTTAAGCAAAGCACTTAACCACAAAACTAGCGTCGGGGTAGTGTACTGTGGCTGATCCGCGCGGAGGGGTGGACAGTGTACTCTGATGGGGTTCTCCTTGGGGTCATGAGAGGGGCTGCACCAAATGATTGATGTATTATAATAATTGATTATGCTTATGTTGTATTAATAGAAGTGGAAGGGCTATAAGACCCCTCCCCCACTACATCTATAGGGTCCTGGACCACAGATTAGCAATATATATATTCATTATAAGGTTTAATACCTTTTCACAGTCCATTTCTAGTCTCTGTCCCTTATAAAGAAACGGTCTGAGAGATGTGTAAGTTATTTTCAGTCAAAACAGGGTGTTTGTGAGAAAGAACCTCAAGGCTAAAAGAGATTCATAGACACAGAACCCTGCAGGGGAGTGAAAGAGATGAGAGACTAGGCAGACATAACACGATGAAGCAACTTGGGGACAATTACTGTTGAGCCCTGCTGAGAACTATTTTCTCTCCTGCAAGTTTGTATAACTATATATGCATAGTCTTGGTCTCATGAGTAGAAGGTGTTAACGTAGGCAGTGACATCACTAGGGGTTGACTGCAAGCGTATTAAAGCAACTTGGACCCTTTCCTATTTGGCAGAACTTACTCGGAAACATGCACGCTATGTTCCCGTTGTCAACTTCTAGTCTGCAATTGCATTAATAAAAGTTTGATTGATTTACATAAAGATATTGTCTAATTGCTGATTTCACCAATAAGCCAATGATTGACAAGGAACATACCCCAACAACTCTATGGCAATACACATTAGTACTGTAAAACATGGGTAATTCCAAATGCCAGTGGTGATTAGGTTATTAGGTGACAGCTTGGAAAAATCTATAGTCTCCTTATCAAAAACATACAATATCACTTACCCTGTCCTCCAATAACAGGAATCACACTGTCATTTAGTCCAAGAGTTGTTCAATCGAAACCCACCGATACTGAAAACCAGCTTTAACCGAAGCAGCATTTAAATAATTCAGAGTACTTGACAGTCAACCAAAGGTTGAACAACATTATGACTTACCAACGACAGAGATGAACAGCTCCAATAACTGCTTATGACTTACCAATGACTGATGTTGCTACTAAAACTACTAAACAATTAGAGACATAATGACGCAATCATATTTTTCTTAGATCTTCAGCCTCTAACACAGCTTGTGAGTCTCGTGTTTCCCATCTAGGGCCCATAACTCACAGGCCTGGCAAGTCTCGTGTCTCCCATCTAGGGCCCATAACTCACAGGCCTGGCAAGTCTCGTGTCTCCCATCTAGGGCCCATAACTCACAGGCCTGGCGAGTCTCGTGTCTCCCATCTAGGGCCCATAACTCACAGTCCTGGCAAGTCTCGTGTCTCCCATCTAGGGCCCATAACTCACAGGCCTGGCAAGTCTCGTGTCTCCCATCTAGGGCCCATAACTCACAGGCCTGGCATGTCTCGTGTCTCCCATCTAGGGCCCATAACTCACAGGCCTGGCAAGTCTCGTGTCTCCAATCTAGGGCCCATAACTCACAGGCCTGGCGAGTCTCGTGTCTCCCATCTAGGGCCCATAACTCACAGGCCTGGCAAGTCTCGTGTCTCCCATCTAGGGCCCATAACTCACAGGCCTGGCAAGTCTCGTGTCTCCCATCTAGGGCCCATAACCCAGGCCTGGCGAGAGGAGAGGAGCTAAATTACGTCCTTGTGACTTCCACAGTAGCGTCTCACGAGTTCCAAACGGTTTACCCGTGGGCCTGGCCGTCTGCATACCACAGCACGGCGAGGACAGGGTTTAGGCCTGTGCATCCACAGATAGGATGATGTACATGCTCTGCCTTAGTCTCAATAACGTAACTATTGCAGAACAAACTCCTACTAACCATCTAGTGCTGGTGACAGAGGACTGTATGGCTATGGTGATTATAAACTATTTACATGTGTAAATATTTGAATGAACATAACAAGCTTCAACAACCGAGACATAAACTGAACAAGTTCCACAGACATGTGACTAACAGAAATTGAATAATGAGTCCCTGAACAAAGGGGGTGGGGGGGGGTAAAAATCAAAAGTAACAGTCAGTATCTGGTGTGGCCACCAGCTGCATTAAGTACTGCAGTGCATCTCCTCCTCATGGACTGCACCAGATTTGCCAGTTCTTGCTGTGAGATGTTACCCCACTCTTCCACCAAGGCACCTGCAAGTTCCTGGACATTTCTGGGGGGAATGGCCCAAGCCCTCACCCTCCGATCCAACAGGTCCCAGATGTGCTCAATGGGATTGAGATCTGGGTAATTCGTGGCCATGGCAGAACACTGACATCCCTGTCTTGCACAGAACGAGAAGTATGGCTGGTGGCATTGTCATGCTGGACGGTCATGTCAGGATGAGACTGCAGGAAGGGTACCACATGAGGGAGGAGGATGTCTTCCCTGTAACACACAGTGTTGAGATTGCCTGTAATGACAACAAGCTCAGTCCGATGATGCTGTGACACACCGCCCCAGACCATGACGGACCCTCCACCTCCAAATCGATCCAGTTCCAGAGTACAGACCTCGGTGTAACGCTCATTCCTTCAACGATAAACGTGAATCCGACCATCACCCCGGGTGAGACAAAACCGCGACTCGTCAGTGAAGAGCACTTTTTGCCAGTCCTGTCTGGTCCAGCGACGGTGGGTTTGTACCCATAGCCAACGTTGTTGCGGTGATGTCTGGTGAGGACCTGCCTTTACAACAGGCCAGTCCAGCCTCTCTCAGCCTATTGCGGACAGTCTGAACACTGATGGAGGGATTGTGCGTTCCTGGTGTAACTCGGGCAGTTATTGTTGCCATCTTGTACCGATCCTGTGCAGGTGTTGTTAGACGTGGTCTGCCACTGCGAGGACGATCAGCTGTCCGTCCTGTCTCCCTGTAGCGCTGTCTTAGGCGTCTCACAGTATGGACATTACAATTTATTGCCCTGGCCACATCTGCAGTCCTCATGCCTCCTTTCAGCATGCCTAAGGCACGTTCACGCAGATGAGCAGAGACCCTGGGCATCTTTCTTTTGGTGTTTTTCAGAGTCAGTAGAAAGGCCCCTTTAGTGTCCTAAGTTTTCATAACTGTGACCTTAATTGCCTACCTTCTGTAAGCTGTTAGTGTCTTAACGACCGTTCCACAGGTGCATGTTCATTAATTGTTTATGGTTCATTGAACAAAGCATGGGAAACAGTGTTTAAACCCTTTACAATGAAGATCTGTGAAGTTATTTGGATTTTAACCAATTGTCTTTGAAATACAGAGTTTATATGTAGGGCTGGGCGATATGGTAAAGATAATATATCACAATATTTTTCACATTTGACTGTATTTTATGTTTTCTAATAGTAACATTTCTAAATGTGCTTTATGAGTAGTGAGACCCTGGGCTGGCAACACTATAAGTGATGTCAATGGGTCTTTCTCTATTCTGATTGTTTTATACGGTTCAATTCAAATTCAACCAAAAATAAATTTTCTGCATTTTCATACATTTCTGCATTTCCTGCACTAGAGAATTTCCACACTGCCATGTAGGGCTGCACAATATTGGTAAAAACTCTAGGCCTTATTTTTAACCAAATGTTGCAATTGCGATTTGATTTGACTTGTGATTTAGATCAAATCACTTGGGTGAACTGTTGGAATCAGGAAAATATAATATTAATTCTATATTTAGAATATAAATAAGAGTGAGCACTTTGAATACGGTTAACTAGGAATTAGCAGCTAAGACAATTTGGCTAAAACTTGCAGACTGAACACAAGTGTCTTGTGGCCAAACAGATGCGCTCCTTGAGTGACAGGGGGTGGGCCTAGATCTGTGGTAAGCGTCATGGCAACTGTGCAGGGGGTGGGCCTAGATCTGTGGTAAGCGTCATGGCAACTGTGTGTAAACTTTTTTTTTTTTTTTAAATGGACGTTACACACGGTGTATCACATTTAACAAACCAAACATTAAAATGCCATTATAGAAGGTAAAAGCCCAAAACAGTCAATGCATCAGTACCGGTAAAATACCGTATACCGCCTAGCCCTAAATTAATGTGATGACATCCTTTATATCGTTATATATACGCTTAGATAGTTGATTAAATTATTGTTGATGTCGCCCAACCTTAGGACACCGTTCAGATGGAGAACAGAAATGTCAAGGAAGTGAATACTCACGACTCATTGGTTGCCAGATCATCATACATCATCACAACAATCTGCTCGTCAGGGATGCCATTCTTGTGGACGATCTGGTACGCATGGCAAGCATCTGCCTAGGAAGAAAAATAAGGTACTGTAAGTCAACAAATGAACTCCATCACATTCTGATAAATGAACATCAATAACTGCATCGAGGACATCGTCCCCACAGTGACTGTACGTACATACCCCAACCAGAAGCCATGGATTACAGGCAACATTCGCACTGAGCTAAAGGGGAGAGCTGCTGCTTTCAAGGTGCGGGACTCTAACCCGGATGCTTATAAGAAATCCTGCTCTGCCCTCCAACGAACCATCAAACAGGCAAAGTACCAATACAGGACTAAGATTGAATCATACTACACCAGCTCTGATGCTCGTCGGATGTGGCAGGGCTTGAAAACCATTACAGACTACAAATGGAAGCACAGCCAAGAGCTGCCCAGTGACACGAGCCTACCAGACAAGCTAAATCCCTTCTATGCTCGTGCCGAGACAAGCAACACTGAGGCATGCATGAGAGCATCAGCTGTTCCGGACGACTGTGTGATCACACTCTCCGTAGCCGACATGAGTAAGACCTTTAAACAGGTCAACATTCACAAGGCCGCATATAGAATAACTATCTTCAAAGTAATGACTCGGGACGTCGGGTTTGAAATGAAAGCTTCTTTTAGTAATACTACTTGTTCAGCATGTGCTGACCAACTGGCAGGTGTCTTCACTGACATTTTCAACATGTCCCTGATTAAGTCTGTAATACCAACATGTTTCAAGCAGGCCACCATAGTCCCTGTGCCCAAGAACACAAAGGCAACCTGGATGTATTATACTGTTATACTGATTGAGTCTGTAATATCAACATGTTTCGAGCAGATCATCATAGTCTCTGTTGCCTAGAATAGTAAGTTAACCTGCCCAAATGACTACAGACCCGTAGCACTCACGTCCATTGCCGTGGAGTGCTTTGAAAGGCTAGTCATGGCTCACATCAACACCATTATCCCAGAAACCCTAGACCCACTCCAATTTGCATACCGCCCAAACAGATCCACAGATGATGTAATCTCTACTGCACTCCACACTGCCCTTTCCCACCTGGACAAAAGGAACACCTATGTCAGAATGCTATTCATTGACTACAGCTCAGCGTTCAACACCATAGTGCCCTCAAAGCTCATCAATAAGCTAAGGACCCTGGGACTAAACACCTCCCTCTGCAACTGGATCCTGGACTTCCTGACGGGCCGCCCCCAGGTGTTGAGGGTAGCTAGCAACATTTCCGCCACACTGATCCCCAACACTGGAGCCCCTCAGGGGTGCGTGCTCTGTCCCCTCCTGTACTCCTTGTTCACTCATGACTGCATGGCCAGGCACGACTCCAACGCCATCATTAAGTTTGCTGATGACAACAGTGGTAGGCCTGATCACCAACAACGACGAGACAGCCTATAGGGAGGAGGTCAGATACCTGGTCGTCTGGTGCCAGGATAACAACCTGCCCTCAACATGATCAAGACAAAGGAGATGATTGTGGACTACAGGAAAAGGAGGACCGAGCACGCCCCCATTCTCATCGTTGGGGCTGTAGTGGAGCAGGTTGAGAACTTCAAGTTCCTTGGTGTCCACATCACCAACAAACTAGAATGGTCCAAACACACCAAGACAGCCGTGAAGAGGGCACGACAAAACCTATTCCCCCTCAGGAGACTGAAAAGGTTTAGCATGGGTCCTCAGATCCTCAGAAGGTTCTACAGCTGCAACGTCGAGAGCATCCTGACTGGTTGCATCACTGCCTGGTACGGCAACTGCTCGGCCTCCGACCGCAAGGCACTACAGAAGGTAGTGCGTACGGCCCAGTACATCACTGGGGCTAAGCTGCCTGCCATCTAGGACCTCTATACCAGGTGATGTCAGACGAAGGCCCTAAAAATTGTCAAAGACCCCAGCCACCCCAGTCATAGATAGTTCTCTCTGCTACCTCATGGCAAGAGGTACCGGAGTCTAGGACAAAAAGGCTTCTCAACAGTTTTTACCCCCAAGCCATAAGACTCCTGAACAGGTAATCAAATGGCTACCCGGACTATTTGCATTGTGTGCCCCCCCCTCCCCCAACTCCTCTTTTTACTCTGCTGCTACTCTCTGTTTATCATCTACGCATGGTCATTTTAACTATACCGACATGTACATATTACCTCAAATAACCAGACTAACCGGTGTCCCCGCACATTAACTCTATACCCACTCCTGTGTCGTCTGTTCACACTGCTACGCTTTATCTTGGGTCCAGGTCGCAGTTGCAAATGAGAACTTGTTCTCAACTAGCCTACCTGGTTAAATAAAGGTGAAAAAATATATATGATATATATATATCAGTACCACCTGTATATAGACTCGCTACTGTTATTTTCATTTCTTTACCTAATAACCATATTTTTTTACTTAAAAATTGCAATGTTGGTTAAGGGGCTTGTAAGTAAGCATTTCACTGTAAGGTCTACAGTGGTTGTATTTCAGTGCACGTGACAAATCAAATTTGATTTGAAATCAACTGAGGAGAGGTGGTGGCGTTATTGAGCATATTATGTACCTTTTTCTTTCTTTTTTTTACAGACAATCCTGTAGTTACAGAGGTCAATGGCAGGTCTGTATTCATAGTCTCAAATAGTAAATACTCAGTCTACTGATGGTGGAAATGTGGTAACAGATTGTACATGTTCTAACTTGAACTTCACGCTTGCCTGGTGTCTGTAGTTGTGCCAGCCATTGGAGCCAGCGACAATCACCACCCAGTTCTTCCCGTTTCCAGACTGCTGTGTGGGGAAAGCATTAGCCACCAGTCCTATACTGAGGCCCAGAAGGGTCAACGTCAACATGATCCTCTCCCAGTGTCCGTCTGTGTTTCTGGAAAAGGATAAATTACATTTTAAAAAGGTGTTATCACTGTGATCACATTCACTGCATATGGACAGGATGTCACGTTGCTTAGAGTGTTCCATTTTCACCTGATTTCGGGCACCTACACACTGCTAAAACTCCTCAGCTCTGCTTCAAAAAACACTTAAGTGTCTTCCTACCGGTCGCAGCCACTCAAAAAACTAGCAACTGACCAGCGCAAAACGTGGACACAAGGCCGAGGAGTATGTTTCACATCTCCATGTGTTACACAGGTTACTAACTAAATGTTTAGTTTTTGTCTCCACTGTCCTTACACAGTCAACGATGATACTCACACACATTCTTTTGTAAAATACTAGTTAGCTACAGAGCAGTGGGGTCAAAAACTTAAGGTAAAAAATACTTTAAAGTACTACTTAAGTCGTTTTTGGGATTATTTATATTTCTGACAACTTTGACTTTCTCCACTACATTCCTAAAGAAAATAATACACATTTTACACCATACATATCTCCCCTGACACGTAAAAGTACTCGTTACATTTTGAATGCTTAGCAGGACAGAAATTTTTTCTAATTTACGCACTTAATGTGAAAATCCCTGGTCATCCCTACTGCATCTGATCTGTCTGAGTAATGGAGTGTTCCCCTGGCTATCTGTAAATGATGTCTGAGTGTTGGAGTGTTCCCCTGGCTATCTGTAAATGATGTCTGAGTGTTGCCCTGGCTATCTGTAAATGATGTCTGAGTGATGGAGTGTGTCCCCTGGCTATCTGTAAATGATGTCTGAGTGATGGAGTGTGTCCCCTGGCTATCTGTAAATGATGATGTTGAGTGTTCTGAAATGATGTTGGTGTTGTGTTCCCCTGGCTGTCTGTAAATGATGTCTGAGTGTTGGAGTGTGTCCCTGGCTATCTGTAAATGATGTCTGAGTGTTGTGTCCCTGGCTAGTGTTCCCCTGGCTGTCTGTAAATGATGTCTGAGTGATGGAGTGTGTCCCCTGGCTATCTGTAAATGATGTCTGAGTGTTGGAGTGTTCCCCTGGCTGTCTGTAAATGATGTCTGAGTGATGGAGTGTTCCCCTGGCTGTCTGTAAATGATGTCTGAGTGTTGGAGTGTTCCCCTGGCTGTCTGTAAATGATGTCTGAGTGATGGAGTGTTCCCCTGGCTATCTGTAAATGATGTCTGAGTGTTGGAGTGTTCCCCTGGCTATCTGTAAATTATGTCTGAGTGATGGAGTGTTCCCCTGGCTATCTGTAAATGATGTCAGTGTTGGAGTGTTCCCTGGCTATCTGTAAATAAAGAATGGTGCTGTCTGGTTTGCTTAATATAAGGAATTTGAAATGATTTATACTTGTACTACTTAAGAATATTTTAGCAATTACATCTACTTTTGAAACTAAAGTATATTTAAAACCAAATACTATTACTCAAGTAGGATTTTACTGGGTGACTCATTTTCTATTAAAAAGGTATCTTTACTTTTACTCAAGACATGCCACCAGGGGTCTTTTCATAGTCCCCAAATCCAGAACAAATTCAAGAAAACGTACAGTATTATATAGAGCCCTTATTGCATGGAACTGCCTAGTCAAAGGGTAAATAAAATAAAAAGCAAGCCAGTTGTGGTAATTTCAGTAAACAAATAGCGCAAATCAACATCCGGTATAAAGTAACGCTACAAGTTGCAATATTTGAACTGTCGCGGCAAGTCCCGTCTACCGGCTGACGCCCCTAGGCTACCCTGGGGCGGCAGGGTAGCCTAGTGGTTAGAGCGTTGGACTAGTAACCGGAAGGTTGCAAGTTCGAATCCCCGAGCTGACATGGTACAAATCTGTCGTTCTGCCCCCGAACAGGCAGTTAACCCACTGTTCCTAGGCCGTCATTGAAAATAAGAATTTTGTTCTTAACTGACTTGCCTGGTTAAATAAAGGTAAAATAAAAATGTACCATTGTGCTCTCATTGAAAACACTGACAAACTATTTCCACTTTAAGTTGACTTAAAAGTGCAGATCTCGGTTCCTTATCTCCTATGATTGACTCATCCTACGGTTTAAACTTTCATATCATCTTTGTCGTTTTGTCTTTGTTATGTTTCTCTTAATGCTCGGGGGGTTACGAAACAATGTGAAGCGCAAGGCCTTATTTTTATTTGCTAAACAATTTCGAACAGATTTTTGCTTTTTCCCCCAAGAGTCTCACTCAATTTCGGCTGATGCCAACTTCTGGAGGTCACAGAGGGGCATCGATATTTGGCTTTCCCGAAGATCTGAACCCTCCGCTTGGGTCACTACAATGAAAAATACCTTTGGTGGTAATATTCTATACTGGGAATGTGACCCCTTTGGTCACTTTATTTGTCTTGTGATCCGTTACAATGACAATACGCTCATTACTGTAAACGTCTACAACACCAAACATGATAATGATGAGTTGCTTGAATCTATAGAGAAATATATACTTCATTGGTTATCTAAATTTCTCAATTCGTTATTATTGATAGGAGGGGACTTTAACATTACAATAGATTATTCAACTGATCGATGGACCCCAGGTAGGCCAACCAATCAGAATGTGGGTTTAATATTACTGATATATGGAGAGAGAGGTTTCCGGCCAATTTACAAACGAAACACCCCATTTTCTTACTTTACAAAAATAAATTGAACTGTATTTTAAGACAATTAAATATTGTTAGATTTATAAGTGTCTGTATGTCCCTTAAAGTACTTGTGTAATGTGATATTATACACCCCAATTGTCCTTTGTATGTTATTTATATATACCTGCGTTCCCACATGTACTTCCTGTATTGATTTGACGTTAATAATAAAACATTTAAATAAAACACTGACATCCGGTTTGCCGTCTACCTTGTACCATCTAAAAGCATCATACGTGCTGTTGATCCTATGGCTGCCAACAAACTAAGTTAGCTGTTACCTACTTCATCATTTTCAAAGCACAGGTCTAGCTACAAGTAGCACATTATGTCACTGTAAATTCTCTAAAGTTAGCTATATTTTGAGGTGCCATAGAAAATTAAAAAACGTTTGATTACCTTTTTTAAATTTATTTTTTTAACCTCTTTGTTGCTATCAGGAAGACTCCAAAAACGTGTGTAGCTGGGACAAGCTAGGAGACAGGACTTTCATACACATGTTGGAGATGGGGAAACGTGAGGGGTTTGGCCGACAGCCAATCAGACTGCGCCAAGAGCGGGGAAGGGGGGACGATGACCGTAAACACATGATTCAAAGGAATGTGCTTTTTCTCTTTCTTTGATAAAAATAAGCGTCTTTGAAATTACTGTCTTTACTGTTTAAACAAACAATAGGACATTTTGTGTTAAATCTAGCTTTCCTATATTAGGTTATACTGTAGTAACAATTTGGAAAAAAGGTTGATTTTGATTTCATTTTACGAGGAAGACACTTATTATGTGATGTGTTATATGTATGCATAAAGAAAACCGTAATGTTAACATGTATGTTTGAATAACTGCAAAGGGGTGTTTATTTTAGTCACTGATGTGTGTTATACTGTAAGTCACCCAAATAACACTGATGTGTGTTATACTGTAAGTCACCCAAATAACACTGATGTGTGTTATACTGTAAGTCACCCAAATAACACTGATGTGTGTTATACTGTAAGTCACCCAAATAACACTGATGTGTGTTATACTGTAAGTCACCCAAATAACACTGATGTGTGTTATACTGTAAGTCACCCAAATAACACTGATGTGTGTTATACTGTAAGTCACCCAAATAACACTGATGTGTGTTATACTGTAAGTCACCCAAATAACACTGATGTGTGTTATACTGTAAGTCACCCAAATAACACTGATGTGTGTTATACTGTAAGTCACCCAAATAACACTGATGTGTGTTATACTGTAAGTCACCCAAATAACACTGATGTGTGTTATACTGTAAGTCACCCAAATAACACTGATGTGTGTTATACTGTAAGTCACCCAAATAACACTGATGTGTGTTATACTGTAAGTCACCCAAATAACACTGATGTGTGTTATACTGTAAGTCACCCAAATAACACTGATGTGTGTTATACTGTAAGTCACCCAAATAACACTGATGTGTGTTATACTGTAAGTCACCCAAATAACACTGATGTGTGTTATACTGTAAGTCACCCAAATAACACTGATGTGTGTTATACTGTAAGTCACCCAAATAACACTGATGTGTGTTATACTGTAAGTCACCCAAATAACACTGATGTGTGTTATACTGTAAGTCACCCAAATAACACTGATGTGTGTTATACTGTAAGTCACCCAAATAACACTGATGTGTGTTATACTGTAAGTCACCCAAATAACACTGATGTGTGTTATACTGTAAGTCACCCAAATAACACTGATGTGTGTTATACTGTAAGTCACCCAAATAACACTGATGTGTGTTATACTGTAAGTCACCCAAATAACACTGATGTGTGTTATACTGTAAGTCACCCAAATAACACTGATGTGTGTTATACTGTAAGTCACCCAAATAACACTGATGTGTGTTATACTGTAAGTCACCCAAATAACACTGATGTGTGTTATACTGTAAGTCACCCAAATAACACTGATGTGTGTTATACTGTAAGTCACCCAAATAACACTGATGTGTGTTATACTGTAAGTCACCCAAATAACACTGATGTGTGTTATACTGTAAGTCACCCAAATAACACTGATGTGTGTTATACTGTAAGTCACCCAAATAACACTGATGTGTGTTATACTGTAAGTCACCCAAATAACACTGATGTGTGTTATACTGTAAGTCACCCAAATAACACTGATGTGTGTTATACTGTAAGTCACCCAAATAACACTGATGTGTGTTATACTGTAAGTCACCCAAATAACACTGATGTGTGTTATACTGTAAGTCACCCAAATAACACTGATGTGTGTTATACTGTAAGTCACCCAAATAACACTGATGTGTGTTATACCCAAATAACACTGATGTGTGTTATACTGTAAGTCACCCAAATAACACTGATGTGTGTTATACTGTAAGTCACCCAAATAACACTGATGTGTGTTATACTGTAAGATCACCCAAATAACACTGATGTGTGTTATACTGTAAGTCACCCAAATAACACTGATGTGTGTTATACTGTAAGTCACCCAAATAACACTGATGTGTGTTATACTGTAAGTCACCCAAATAACACTGATGTGTGTTATACTGTAAGTCACCCAAATAACACTGATGTGTGTTATACTGTAAGTCACCCAAATAACACTGATGTGTGTTATACTGTAAGTCACCCAAATAACACTGATGTGTGTTATACTGTAAGTCACCCAAATAACACTGATGTGTGTTATACTGTAAGTCACCCAAATAACACTGATGTGTGTTATACTGTAAGTCACCCAAATAACACTGATGTGTGTTATACTGTAAGTCACCCAAATAACACTGATGTGTGTTATACTGTAAGTCACCCAAATAACACTGATGTGTGTTATACTGTAAGTCACCCAAATAACACTGATGTGTGTTATACTGTAAGTCACCCAAATAACACTGATGTGTGTTATACTGTAAGTCACCCAAATAACACTGATGTGTGTTATACTGTAAGTCACCCAAATAACACTGATGTGCATAATATATACAAATATGATGCACTTCGCTTGTCTCTCAATAACCTATCAAATCGGCACCGTCTCGCTTGTCTCTCAATAACCTATCAAATCGGCACCGTCTCGCTTGTCTCTCAATAACCTATCAAATCGGCACCGTCTCGCTTGTCTCTCAATAACCTATCAAATCGGCACCGTCTCGCTTGTCTCTCAATAACCTATCAAATCGGCACCGTCTCGCTTGTCTCTCCATAAACTCCCATATTGGCACCGTCTTGTGACCCATTTCTATGAAAAACATTTATTTTATTGGACTGCTCAGCAGAAATTGTACAGCGACATCCCGAACACCATAGATACCTCGTGACTAGTTTTAGTAGAGCATCCCACCCACTCAGTTCAGCACCTGCCCCTGTGTACTATGGAACTAGGGTGAAATACTTCTGGATTAATACTGTTCTCGTTAACTCTTTGGGGCGGCAGGGTAGCCTAGTGTTGGACCAGTAAACCCGCAAGAGCTGACAAGGTACAAATCTGTCGTTCTGCCCCTGAACAGGCAGTTAACCCGCTGTTCCTAGGGCCGTCATTGAAAATAAGAATTTGTTCTTTAATTGACTTGCCTAGTAAAATAAAGGAAAAATACTGCATATGTCCCTGGTCTAGACAAACTACTGCAGTGTCATGAGTACGGAAACCCTTTCCAATACACTTTAAAAATCACTATTATTTGTATTTCCCCCCCGATAGTAAATGGTTCCTTTGTGTATCTGAATAATAGTTTGTATGTTTATGACTGAAATGTTGTAAAAAACATATAAAAAAAAAAAAATTCCACATAAATTGCATCCAATTGGCGACAACTGATATTATAAAATCAGCATAAAAATATTTTTAAAAAATATAAAAAGTTTTGCGTTTCTTTTTCCTTAATAACAAATCAATACAGGAAGTACATGTTTGAACACAAGAGTATATAAATAACATACAAAGGACAATTGGGGGGTAAAATATCACATTACACAAAGACCTTAAGGGACATACAGACACTTATAAATCTAACAATATTTAATTGTCTTATAATACAGTTCAATTTATTTTTTTAAGGTAAGAAAATGGGGTGTTTCGTTTGTAAATTTACATTTGTGAATATGGAATTTGGTCAAAAGAATAATGAAATGAATTACATAAAATTGTTTCAGCTTATTTCTATCATAGGTGAAGAATCCAAGCAGTACATCCCACCACAGTAGTGTAAAATCTTCATGAATGTGTTCAATTATAAACCTACTGATGTCTTGCCACAGTTTTCTTACATGAATACAATGCCAAAGAAGATGCAACAAAAGATGGTCATTACAAAAGGAGCAATTTGAGTTGATGTTTTCCTTCAACTTCTTCATATAGTGGTTGGCAGGACAATAACAAGTAGGTATATGCGTGTCAACATCCAAACGTTTTTCCAACAGATATTATCAATAAATCTGCTCCAATAAAGGCATGACAACATCCTGCTGAAACAAGGATCGTATCGCTCTGTTGTTGAATGGACCAAAAGAGAAACAAATCTTTAGGTGTTACAGGGACCTTGTAAAGTGAAACGAATTCCTTATAACTGAGTAAAAGACATTTACCAGTTGGCTCACCAATAGGATATTATTTCTGAACCAATATTCTAAAAACAGAGAGGTATTTTTATACAATATATCCCCATTATTCCATATATAATATCTGTGTGGAGAAAAATTGTGTTTTTAAATGAAGGACCATGACAAGAAAACCTGCCGATGAAAAGCAGAACGTTTCCTAGATGGCAGGCAGCTTAGCCCCAGTGATGTACTGGGCCGTACGCACTACCCTCTGTAGTGCCTTGCGGTCGGAGGCCGAGCAGTTGCCAATACCAGGCAGTGATGCAACCAGTCAGGATGCTCTCGACGTTGCAGCTGTAGAACCTTCTGAGGATCTCAGGACCCATGCTAAACCTTTTCAGTCTCCTGAGGGGGAATAGGTTGTCGTGCCCTCTTCACAACTGTCTTGGTGTGTTTGGACCATTCTAGTTTGTTGTTGATGTGGACACCAAAGAACTTGAAGTTCTCAACCTGCTACACTACAGCCCCAACGTTGAGAATGGGGGCGTGCTCGGTCCTCCTTTTCCTGTAGTCCACAATTATCTCCTTTGTCTTGATCACGTTGAGGGAGAGGTTGTTGTCCTGGCACCAGACGACCAGGTATCTGACCTCCTCCCTATAGGCTGTCTCATCGTTGTTGTTGATCAGGCGTACCACTGTTGTCGTCAGCAAACTTAATGATGGCGTTTGAGTCGTGCCTGGCCATGCAGTCATGAGTGAACAGGGAGTACAGGAGGGGACTGAGCACGCACCCCTGAGGGGCTCCAGTGTTGGGGATCAGTGTGGCGGATATGTTGCTACCTACGCTCACCATCTGGGGGTGGCCCGTCAGGAAGTCCAGGATCCAGTTGCAGAGGGAGGTGTTTAGTCCCAGGGTCCTTAGCTTAGTGATGAGCTTGGAGGGCACTATGGTGTTGAACGCTGAGCTGTAGTCAATGAGCAGCATCCTCACATAGGTGTTCCTCTTGTCCAGGTAGGAAAGGGCAGTGTGGAGTGCAATAGAGATTACATCATCTGTGGATCTGTTGGGGTAGTATGCAAATTGGAGTGGGTCTAGGGTTTCTGGGATAATGGTGTTGATGTGAGCCATTACCAGCCTTTCAAAGCACTCCACGGCAATGGATGCGAGTGCTACAGGTCTGTAGTCTTGTAGGCAGGTTACCTTACTGTTCTTGGGCACGGGGACTATGGTGGCCTGCTTGAAACATGTTGGTATTACAGACTCAATCAGTATAACAGTATAATACATCCAGGTTGCCTTTGTGTTCTTGGGCACCGGGACTATGGTGGCCTGCTTGAAACATGTTGGTATTACAGACTCAATCAGGAACATGTTGAAAATGTCAGTAAAGACACCTGCCAGTTGGTCAGCACATGCCCGGAGCACACATCCTGGTAATCCGTCTGGCCCTGAGGTGTTGTAACTTTAATGGGTTACAGAGTTAATGTTTACCGTTAATTCATTGAGCTGTATCTACAGATATTTTCTTCACAGTTATTTACATATGTAATTGTATTAGAATTCATGTGTTGGAGATTGAGAGAACTACATAAATATTTTTGTTTGTATTAGTTAGTATTGGATTACGCTTTTGACTGCAAGTTCCAGAATGCCATGCGACAGGAAGTAGAGAGAGAACGCGGCAGTTATGTACAAGTGATTATTCTGACTTTCGCTAGCAACTTTCTTTTATTGTTTTGTAGAATCTAAAGTTGTTAAATGTAACGTGAACAAGTAGTATTACTAAAAGAAGCTTTCATTTCAAACCCGACGTCCCGAGTCATTACTTTGAAGATCGTTATACTATATTTTGGTGGCGAAACCCGGGAAAAGTATGAGCTGGATTTGAAGTGGCTGAAATGGCTGAGGATGAACGTCGGCATGAAGCAGAAAGAATGAGACGAAAGCGGGGTACCATTCGAGGCGCAACACCACGGATTTTGAATCAGATTGACGTGGAAATATCCCAGTCAAATCCGGATACCGAGTACATTGTTGGAATTGCTATCAGTTTTGGAGGACAGTTTGTTTGAACTCGATCGTGGAATTGAACAGTTAACGCCATTGGACGGATTGGAGGCAGACATTGCGGAGGATTTACAAAGAGCGCGTTATCATGCTGAAGAGCCATGCACAACGAGTGATAGAGAAAAAAAGAGGACGTCAATCCACTACCAGCACGTGTGAGTGACGCTAACTCAAACAGATCACAGAGACAATGTTATATAAATAATCTAATATAAAGCGTTACTAGCAGACCAAAGCTCTGGTTAAACCGGATGCCCTCAGATAACTCTGGGCCCAGTGTCCTCAGTCAAGTTTAGAGCCTGTGTGCAATAACATGATTATCCGAAGGACACACAGCTGCCATCACGCAAATATTACTCCCCTGTAAACTACAAAGAGTAGCCTGCAACACTAACGAGCTTAGAAGTGCCAAGCTATCTCACTGACATTGACCCTTGCATGCACTCCTGCATAAACAGGAAACACCTGAGCCTAAAGCAGACATTACCAATATCCACGCTTCCTTGACACACATACATCTCATGAAGCACTGTACACACACACTCTACCCCCCCCCCCCTACTGGTCGGGTGCCAAGAGCAATGGACTTTGCTGTGCACCAATGGGGCCCGCTCTGGCTAGAGCAAGGCCCGCCTCCAACTCTTCAGGACCAGTCAGAAGACCAACACGACGAGACTCCACCTACATTATTCTGTGTATACATTCTGTTGTAAACTCTGGCGAGGTAGCCTAATTATTCTGACTCCTCACAGAGTCGCATTGCTTAGGTCCGTGCACGATAAACGGCAGGACAATATATCTATGACCAATAAATTGCCTTTTTGATACACCTGATTCCACTCTGTCCAGCGTCGTTGTTTTGCATTCCCTCTCAGTATGAAACACTAACAACAATCAAAGTTGATTATTGAGAAATGTAGATGTCAGTATGTGGCAGGAGTTTTGGAGCCCGTATGAGACTGCTATTCACAACAGTGATTCACTGTGTAATAAAGAGAAGTTTATCTATCTGAAAACACATCTCAATGGACCAGGTGCAAAGGCAGTAGCAGGACTGATGTTAACAGACCGTAACTATGATGATGCAATCGCTCTACTCAAGAGCATATTTGGAAGGAAAGACCTTGTGATTAGTGCTCATATGTCAAAGCTGCTGAATCTCACACCTGTGAAGAAATCCTCTGATCTAAATGCATTGAGGCAGCTATATGATGAATGTGAAATTCAGATTAGGAGCCTGGAATCACTGGGTGTGGTGTCAGAATCCTATGGAAGCCTACTATTCCCAATCTTACTGCAGATGATTCCAGAGGACATAGCTCTTGACTATAGTCGTCAGAGGGGAGTAGATGATGAATGGAAAGTGTCTGAGATCGTCAGTTTCCTACAGAAAGAGGTTCAGAGCAGGGAGAGAGCGCTACAAATGACAAGATCATACAACCAACAGAAAGAGAGCAAACCATGGAACAAGTCATGCTTCTCCAATGAAATGAAAACAAAAAGACCCAACATGCCCTCTGCTGCAGCACTACATACAGCCAGCCAGAAGGAACAAAACGGTCTATTCTGTGACAGTGCAGACCACAAAGGCATGGGTAGAAGGCCCATTGGGCAGGAAGATAGCTCGTTGCTTACTAGATGGAGGCAGTCAGAGAAGCTTCATACATGAAAACCTTGTGAAGGGCTTGAAGCTACCAGTAATCAAACAAGAGGCACTCACTCTTCACACGTTTGGCTCCTCTTCTCCAGCAACGTCCCAACGCAACACAGTGAAAGTCATCTTGGAGAACGTCTGGGACAAACAGCAGAGAATAGAGATAGAGGCAATTGAAACCCCAAAAGTGTGAACAGCTGTGATGAAGGTTCCTGGTGAACAGATTCAACATGAGCTCAATAGAAGGGGACTGCAGCTCGCAGACCTACCAGGAGATGACAATGATCCTGAACTCTCTGTCCTGATAGGAGCAGACTACTACTGGCAGATAGTATCAGGCCGAGTGGAGCGACTGACGGAGACGCTAGTTGCTTTAGAGAACACCTTTGGATGGTCGGTGCAGGGACCCGTGTCCATGTCAAGTGTCGCCGAGGCAACATGCATGTTCATCCCACTGGATAAAGACACACTAGTATCCAAACAACTGCATGCATTCTGGGAGCTTGAGTCTCTGGGTATTCTAAGCGAGAAAACACAGAACCCAGAGGAAACGACTATAGAATCGCCAAGAAACGGTTTGAAGGTCTGAAGAAAAAGACGTTGACATTGTACAGCAGATCCAATGAAGTGGTAGAGGACGACTTACAACAGGATATGGCAGAGGACGTGCCTAAGGACAACGTAAAATACTACTTACCTCACCATGCAGTACTCCGAGAAGATAAGGTGACAACAAAACAGAGTGGTGTTTGATGCCTCGTCCCATGAAGATGGCTGTCCATCCCTCAATGACTGTCTACTCACAGGACCGAACCTGAATCCGGATCTGCTCAGCGTTCTGATAAAGTTCAGACTACATGAGATGGCAGACATCAAGAAAGCTTTCCTGCAAATATCCCTAGCAGAGAGAGACAGAGACGCCGTGAGATTTCTATGGCTCACTGGCCCACCAAGGGGAGAAAATGAAGAGGAGCTGCGTGTGCTGAGGATGAAAAGAGTGGTATTTGGAGCTTCCCCAAGTCCATTTTTGCTGGCAGCTACAACCAGGAAGCACCTGAAACAATATGAAACAGAACAAACAGAAGTTGTAGAGATACTGAGAGAGTCACTCTATGTAGATGACTTCAATGCAAGTTCACTCAATGTTGAAGAGGCTTACCTTGTGACAACAACTGCAAAGCGAATGCTGTCGATTGCAGGCATGGACCTCTGCAAATGGATGACCAACTCTCCGGAACCGAAAACAAAATGGGAGGAGAGTACGACAACTGACCACCTGTTGATGCTAGAAACATTAGTGCTGAAGGTTTTAGGTTTAGTATGGAGACCGGAAACAGATGACTTTGTGTTTGACCTCAGGCCGTTACTGATCATTTTAAAGCAAAAGGAAAACACATAGAGAAGTGTTCTGCAGTCGTCTGCACGTATCTTCGACCCTCTTGGTTTCCTGACCCCCTTCACCATCAGGATCAAGTGCATGTTCCAGGAAATGTGGGAGTGGGGACTCAGCTGGGACGAAGAATTACCACCTGATCTGACACGAGAATGGCAACAGTGGTGTTCAGACCTACCCCAGTTACACCAGCTTGGCTGTGCTTCCATTTGTAGTCGGTTTTCAAGCCCTGCCACATCCGACGAGCATCAGAGCTGGTGTAGTATGATTCAATCTTAGTCCTGTATTGGTACTTTGCCTGTTTGATGGTTCGTCGGAGGGCAGAGCAGGATTTCTTATAAGCTTCCTGGGTTAGAGTCCCGCACCTTGAAAGCAGCAGCTCTCCCCTTTAGCTCAGTGCGGATGTTGCCTGTAATCCATGGCTTCTGGTTGGGGTATGTACGTACAGTCACTGTGGGGACGATGTCCTCGATGCACTTATTGATGTTCATTTATCAGAATGTGATTGAGTTCATTTGTTGACTTACAGTACCTTATTTTTCTTCCTAGGCAGATGCTTGCCATGCGTACCAGATCGCCCACAAGAATGGCATCCCTGACGATCAGATTGTTGTGATGATGTATGATGATCTGGCAACCAATGAGAAGTGAGTATTCACTTCCTTGACATTTCTGTTCTCCATCTGAACGGTGTCCTAGGGTTGGACGACATCAACAATAATTTAATCAACTATCTAAGCCTATATACAGTGGGGCAAAAAAGTATTTAGTCAGCCACCAATTGTGCAAGTTCTCCCACTTAAAAAGATGAGGCCTGTAATTTTCATCATAGGTACACTTCAACTATGACAGACAAAATGAGGAAAAAAAATCCAGAAAATCACATTGTAGGATTTTTAATGAATTTATTAGCAAAATATGGTGGGAAATAAGTATTTGGTCACCTACAAACAAGCAAGATTTCTGGCTCTCACAGACCTGTCACTTCTTCTTTAAGAGGCTCCTCTGTCCTCCACTTGTTACCTGTATTAATGGCACCTGTTTGCACTTGTTATCAGTATAAAAGACACCTGTCCACAACCTCAAACAGTCACACTCCAAACAATTGGTGGCTGACTAAATACTTTTTTGCCCCACTGCATTTACAGTTACTACCTATCCTGATTTATAATGCTGTTTACTTTCCTCATGAGAATGGAGACAGACTATACTATATAGACATACTGACAAGCTGAATGTGCTTTGAACATGAAGTCATACCAGCTCCGGTAAAGAGATCAGAGATTCGGGTGACTCTGGGTTGAGTCACTGATGTGATCATCCTGTCTGGGATGGCCCTATTACAGGGGCTGAGTCACTGGCTTACTGGGGCTCTCTCATGCCGTCCCTGGGAGGGGTGAGTCACCTGAGTGGGTTGATTCACTGATCTGGTCATCCTGTCTGGGTTGGCGCCCCCCCTTGGGTTGTGCCGTGGCGGAGATCTTTGTGGGCTATACTCGGGCTATACTCGGCCTTGTCTCAGGATGTTAAGTTGGTGGTTGAAGATATCCCTCTAGTGTTGTGGAGGCTGTGCTTTGGCAAAGTGGGTGGGGTTATATATTTGATTTGATGACTTCTACATCATTTTTACTAAACCACACAATTAACAGGGGGCAGCAGCGTAGCCTAGTGGTTAGAGTGGAGGGGCAGCAGCGTAGCCTAGTGGTTAGAGTGGAGGGGCAGCAGCGTAGCCTAGTGGTTAGAGTGGAGGGGCAGCAGCGTAGCCTAGTGGTTAGAGTGGAGGGGCGGCAGCGTAGCCTAGTGGTTAGAGTGGAGGGGCGGCAGCGTAGCCTAGTGGTTAGAGTGGAGGGGCGGCAGCGTAGCCTAGTGGTTAGAGTGGAGGGGCGGCAGCGTAGCCTAATGGTTAGAGTGGAGGGGCGGCAGCGTGGCCTAGTGGTTAGAGTGGAGGGGCGGCAGCGTAGCCTAGTGGTTAGAGTGGAGGGGCGGCAGCGTAGCCTAGTGGTTAGAGTGGAGGGGCGGCATTGTAGCCTAGTGGTTAGAGTGGAGGGGCGGCAGGTAGACTAGTGGTTAGAGTGGAGGGGCAGCAGGTAGACTAGTGGTTAGAGTGAAATATACAAGGGGTACCGGTACAGAGTCAATGTGGAGGCTATATACAGGGGGTACCAGTACAGAGTCAATGTGGAGGCTATATACAGGGGGTACCGGTACAGAGTCAATGTGGAGGCTATATACAGGGGGCACCGGTACAGAGTCAATGTGGAGGCTATATACAGGGGGTACCGGTACAGAGTCAATGTGGAGGCTATATACAGGGGGCACCGGTACAGAGTCAATGTGGAGGCTATATACAGGGGATACCGGTACAGAGTCAATGTGGAGGCTATATACAGGGGGTACAGAGTCAATGTGGAGGCTATATACAGGGGGTACCAGTACAGAGTCAATGTGGAGGCTATATACAGGGGGTACCGGTACAGAGTCAATGTGGAGGCTATATACAGGGGGCACCGGTACAGAGTCAATGTGGAGGCTATATACAGGGGGTACCGGTACAGAGTCAATGTGGAGGCTATATACAGGGGGTACAGAGTCAATGTGGAGGCTATATACAGGGGGTACCAGTACAGAGTCAATGTGGAGGCTATATACAGGGGGTACCGGTACAGAGTCAATGTGGAGGCTATATACAGGGGCACCGGTACAGAGTCAATGTGGAGGCTATATACAGGGGTACCGGTACAGAGTCAATGTGGAGGCTATATACAGGGTATTACGGTACAGAGTCAATGTGGAGGCTATATACAGGGGGTACCGGTACAGAGTCAATGTGGAGGCTATATACAGGGGGTACAGAGTCAATGTGGAGGCTATATACAGGGGGTACCAGTACAGAGTCAATGTGGAGGCTATATACAGGGGGTACCGGTACAGAGTCAATGTGGAGGCTATATACAGGGGGCACCGGTACAGAGTCAATGTGGAGGCTATATACAGGGGGTACCGGTACAGAGTCAATGTGGAGGCTATATACAGGGGGCACCGGTACAGAGTCAATGTGGAGGCTATATACAGGGGGTACCGTTACAGAGTCAATGTGGAGGCTATATACAGGGTGTTACGGTACAGAGTCAATGTGGAGGCTATATACAGGGGGTACCGGTACAGAGTCAATGTGGAGGCTATATACAGGATGTACCGGTACAGAGTCAATGTGTAGGCTATATACAGGGTGTTATGGTTCAGAGTCAATGTGGAGGCTAAATACAGGGGGTACCGGTACAGAGTCAATGTGGAGGCTATATACAGGGGGTACCGGTACAGAGTCAATGTGGAGGCTATATACAGGGGGTACTGGTACAGAGTCAATGTGGAGGCTATATACAGGGGGTACCGGTACAGAGTCAATGTGGAGGCTATATACAGGGGGCACCGGTACAGAGTCAATGTGGAGGCTATATACAGGGAGTACCGGTACAGAGTCAATGTGTAGGCTATATACAGGGTGTTATGGTACAGAGTCAATGTGGAGGCTAAATACAGGGGGTACCGGTACAGAGTCAATGTGGAGGCTAAATACAGGGGGTACCGGTACAGAGTCAATGTGGAGGCTATATACAGGGTATTACGGTACAGAGTCAATGTGGAGGCTATATACAGGGGGAACCGGTACAGAGTCAATGTGGAGGCTATATACAGGGTATTACGGTACAGAGTCAATGTGGAGGCTATATACAGGGGGTACCGGTACAGAGTCAATGTGGAGGCTATATACAGGGTATTACGGTACAGAGTCAATGTGGAGGCTATATACAGGGTATTACGGTACAGAGTCAATGTGGAGGCTATATACAGGGGGTACCGGTACAGAGTCAATGTGGAGGCTATATACAGGGTATTACGGTACAGAGTCAATGTGGAGGCTATATACAGGGTATTACGGTACAGAGTCAATGTGGAGGCTATATACAGGGGTACCGGTACAGAGTCAATGTGGAGGCTATATACAGGGGGTACCGGTACAGAGTCAATGTGGAGGCTATATACAGGGGGCACCGGTACAGAGTCAATGTGGAGGCTATATACAGGGGGTACCGGTACAGAGTCAATGTGGAGGCTATATACAGGGTATTACGGTACAGAGTCAATGTGGAGGCTATATACAGGGGGTACAGAGTCAATGTGGAGGCTATATACAGGGGTACCAGTACAGAGTCAATGTGGAGGCTATATACAGGGGTACCAGTACAGAGTCAATGTGGAGGCTATATACAGGGGGTACCGGTACAGAGTCAATGTGGAGGCTATATACAGGGGCACCGGTACAGAGTCAATGTGGAGGCTATATACAGGGGTACCGGTACAGAGTCAATGTGGAGGCTATATACAGGGGCACCGGTACAGAGTCAATGTGGAGGCTATATACAGGGGTACCGTTACAGAGTCAATGTGGAGGCTATATACAGGGTGTTACGGTACAGAGTCAATGTGGAGGCTATATACAGGGGGTACCGGTACAGAGTCAATGTGGAGGCTATATACAGGATGTACCGGTACAGAGTCAATGTGTAGGCTATATACAGGGTGTTATGGTTCAGAGTCAATGTGGAGGCTAAATACAGGGGGTACCGGTACAGAGTCAATGTGGAGGCTATATACAGGGGTACCGGTACAGAGTCAATGTGGAGGCTATATACAGGGGGTACTGGTACAGAGTCAATGTGGAGGCTATATACAGGGGGTACCGGTACAGAGTCAATGTGGAGGCTATATACAGGGGGCACCGGTACAGAGTCAATGTGGAGGCTATATACAGGGAGTACCGGTACAGAGTCAATGTGTAGGCTATATACAGGGTGTTATGGTACAGAGTCAATGTGGAGGCTAAATACAGGGGGTACCGGTACAGAGTCAATGTGGAGGCTAAATACAGGGGGTACCGGTACAGAGTCAATGTGGAGGCTATATACAGGGTATTACGGTACAGAGTCAATGTGGAGGCTATATACAGGGGGAACCGGTACAGAGTCAATGTGGAGGCTATATACAGGGTATTACGGTACAGAGTCAATGTGGAGGCTATATACAGGGGGTACCGGTACAGAGTCAATGTGGAGGCTATATACAGGGTATTACGGTACAGAGTCAATGTGGAGGCTATATACAGGGTATTACGGTACAGAGTCAATGTGGAGGCTATATACAGGGGGTACCGGTACAGAGTCAATGTGGAGGCTATATACAGGGTATTACGGTACAGAGTCAATGTGGAGGCTATATACAGGGTATTACGGTACAGAGTCAATGTGGAGGCTATATACAGGGGGTATACAGAGTCAATGTGGAGGCTATATACAGGGGGTACCGGTCAGAGTCAATGTGGAGGCTATATACAGGGGCACCGGTACAGAGTCAATGTGGAGGCTATATACAGGGGGTACCGTACAGAGTCAATGTGGAGGCTATATACAGGGGGTACCGGCAGAGTCAATGTGGAGGCTATATACAGGGGGTACAGAGTCAATGTGAAGGCTATATACAGGGGTACTTACAGAGTCAATGTGGAGGCTATATACAGGGGGTACCAGTACAGAGTCAATGTGGAGGCTATATACAGGGGGCACCGGTACAGAGTCAATGTGGAGGCTATATACAGGGGGCACCGGTACAGAGTCAATGTGGAGGCTATATACAGGGGGTACCGGTACAGAGTCAATGTGGAGGCTATATACAGGGGGCACCGGTACAGAGTCAATGTGGAGGCTATATACAGGGGGTACCGGTACAGAGTCAATATGGAGGCTATATACAGGATGTACCGGTACAGAGTCAATGTGGAGGCTATATACAGGGGGTACCGGTACAGAGTCAATGTGTAGGCTATATACAGGGTGTTATGGTACAGAGTCAATGTGGAGGCTAAATACAGGGGGTACCAGTACAGAGTCAATGTGGAGGCTATATACAGGGGGTACCGGTACAGATTCAATGTGGAGGCTATATACAGGGGGTGCTGGTACAGAGTCAATGTGGAGGCTATATACAGGGGGGTACTGGTACAGAGTCAATGTGGAGGCTATATACAAGGGGTACCGGTACAGAGTCAATGTGTCGAGGTAATTGAGATAATTATGTACATGTAGGTAGAGTCATTAAAGTGACTATGCATAGATAATAACAGAGAGTAGTAGCAGTGTAGAAGGGGGGGTGGCAATGCAAATAATCTGGGTAGCCATTTGATTAGCTGTTCAGGATTCTTATGGCTTGGGGGTAGAAGCAGTTTAGAAGCCTCTTGGACCTAGACTTGGCGCTCCGGTGATGTACTTGGCCGTACACACTACCCTCTATAGTGCCTTGCAGTCGGAGGCCGAGCAGTTGCCGTAGCACCGCCAGTGATGCAACCCGGCAGGATTCTCTCGATGGTGCAGCTGTGAAATCTTTTGAGGATCTGAGGACCCATGCCAAATCTTTACAATCTCCTGAGGGGGAATAGGTTTTTGTCGTGCCCACTTCACGACTGACTTGGTGTGCTTGGACCATGTTAGCTTGTTGTTGATGTGGACGCCAAGGAACTTGAAGCTCTCAACCTGCTCCACTGCAGCCCCGTCGATGAGAATGGGGGCGTGGCTCAGTCCTCCTTTTCCTGTAGCCCACAATCATCTCCTTTGTCTTGATCACGTTGAGGGAGACGTGGCGATGATATCGGTTTCCTGTCTATCTGGTTCTGTTTCCATCTGTTTAATGCACGGAATATTATGTATCACAGCATGTTTAGAACCGTTCCTTGATAAGACATGTGGGAGCTTGTCAGCCGCTCTGCACGAAGCAAACACAGATCCATGACTTTCTGTGATGTCATCTCTATATCCATATCACTGTGTGCACCTACAGTATATTGGGATCACTGTACAATTAAAAGATTACAAAAGTGTGTCGTTACTGTGGTGTAGCAGAGGTGCTTTGTGATACAGTTGGAGTCAGACGTTTACATACACTTAGGTTGGAGTCATTAAAACTAGTTTACATACACTTAGGTTGGAGTCATTAAAACTAGTTTACATTCACTTAGGTTGGAGTCATTAAAACTAGTTTACATACACTTAGGTTGGAGTCATTAAAACTAGTTTACATACACTTAGGTTGGAGTCATTAAAACTAGTTTACAAACACTTAGGTTGGAGTCATTAAAACTAGTTTACATACACTTAGGTTGGAGTCATTAAGAGTCATTAAGACTAGTTTACATACACTTAGGTTGGAGTCATTAAAACTAGTTTACATACACTTAGGTTGGAGTCATTAAAACTAGTTTACATACACTTAGGTTGGAGTCATTAAGACTAGTTTACATACACTTAGGTTGGAGTCATTAAAACTAGTTTACATACACTTAGGTTGGAGTCATTAAGACTAGTTTACATACACTTAGGTTGGAGTCATTAAGACTAGTTTACATACACTTAGGTCGGAGTCATTAAACCTTGTTTTTCAACCACTCCACATATAGCTTTTTAAAATAGTTTTTTTCTATACGTTTTGGCAAGTCGTTTAGGACATCTACTTTGTGCATGACACAAGTCATTTTTCCAACAATAGTTTACAGACAGATTATTTCACTGTATCACAATTCCAGTGGGTCAGAAGTTTACATACACTAAGTTGATTGTGCCTTTAAACAGCTTGGAAAATGATGTCATGGCTTTAGAAGCTTCTGATAGGCTAATTGACATAATTTGAGTCAATTGGAGGTGTACCTGTGGATGTATTTCAAGGCCTACCTTCAAACTCAGTGCCTCTTTGCTTGACATCATGGGAAAATCAAAAGAAATCAGCCAAGACCTCAGAAAAAAAAATCGTAGACCTCCACAAGTCTAGTTCATCCTTGGGAGCAATTTCCAAACACCTGAAGGTACCACGTTCATCTGTGCAAACAATAGTACACAAGTATAAACACCATGGGATCAAGCAGCCATCATACCGCTCAGGAAGGAGACGCGTTCTGTCTCCTAGAGATGAACGTACTTTGGTGTGAAAAGTGCAAATCAATCCCAGAACAGCAGCAAAGGACCTTGTGAAGATGCTGGAGGAAACAGGTACAAAAGTATCTATATCCACAATAAAACTAATCCTATATCGACATAACCTGAAAGGCCGCTCAGCAAGGAAGAAGCCACTGCTCCAAAACCGCCATAAAAAAGCCAGACGCCAGTTTGCAACTGCACATGGGGACAAAGATCGTACATTTTGGAGAAATGTCCTCTGGTCTGATGAAACAAAAATACAACTGTTTGGCCATAATGACCATTGTTATGTTTGGAGGAAAAAGGGGGAGGCTTGCAAGCCGAAGAATACCATCCCAACCGTGAAGCACAGGGGTGGCAGCATCATGTTGTGGGGGTGCTTTGCTGCAGGAGGGACTGGTGCACTTCACAAAATAGATGGCACCATGAGGCGGAAAATTATGTGGATATATTGAAGCAACATCTCAAGACATCCAGAACGCTGCAGCCCGTCTGGTGTTCAACCTTCCCAAGTTCTCTCACGTCACCCCGCTCCTCCGCTCTCTCCACTGGCTTCCAGTTGAAGCTCGCATCCGCTACAAGACCATGGTGCTTGCCTACGGAGCTGTGAGGGGAACGGCACCTCAGTACCTCCAGGCTCTGATCAGGCCCTACACCCAAACAAGGGCACTGCGTTCATCCACCTCTGGCCTGCTCGCCTCCCTACCACTGAGGAAGTACAGTTCCCGCTCAGCCCAGTCAAAACTGTTCGCTGCTCTGGCCCCCCAATGGTGGAACAAACTCCCTCACAACGCCAGGACAGCGGAGTCAATCACCACCTTCCGGAGACACCTGAAACCCCACCTCTTTAAGGAATACCTAGGATAGGATAAAGTAATCCTTCTCACCCCCCCCTTAAAAGATTTAGATGCACTATTGTAAAGTGGCAGTTCCACTGGATGTCATAAGGTGAACGCACCAATTTGTAAGTCGCTCTGGATAAGAGCGTCTGCTAAATGACTTAAATGTAAATGTGACATCAGTCAGGAAGTTAAAGCTTGGTCGCAAATGGGTCTTCCAAATGGACAATGACCCCAAGCATACTTCCAAAGTTGTGGAAAAATGGCTTAAGGACAACAAAGTCAAGTGTTGGAGTGGCCATCACAAAGCCCTGACCTCAATCCTATAGAAAATTTGAGGGCAGAACTGAAAAAGCGTGTGCGAGCAAGGAGGCCTACAAACCTGACTGAGTTACACCAGCTCTGTCAGGAGGAATGAACCAAAATTCCCTCAATTTATTGTGGGAAGCTTGTGGAAGGCTACCCGAAACATTTGACACAAGTTAAACAATTTAAAGTCAATGCTACCAAATACTAATTGAGTGTTTGTAAACTTCTGACCCACTGGGAATGTGATGAAATAAATAAATCACTACTATTATTCTGACATTTCACATTTGTAAAATAAAGTCGATCCTAACTGACCTAAGACTATATATCAATGATGTCGCTCTTGCTGGTGATTCTTTGATCCACCTCGACCCGCACCTGCCCGCCCGACTAGCATCACTACTCTGGACGGTTCGGAGTTAGAATATGTGGACAACTACTAATACCTAGGTATCTGGTTAGACTGTAAACTCTCTTTCCAGACTCATATTAAGCATCTCCAATCCAAAATGAAATCTATAATCGGCTTTCTATTTCGAAACAAAGCCTCCTTTACTCATGCTGCCAAACATACCCTCTTAAAACGGACTATTCTGCCAATCTTTGACTTCGGCGATGTCATTTACTAAATAGCCTCCAACGGTCAGAAAATTGGATGTAGCCTATCACAGTGCCATCCGTTTTGTCACCAAAGCCCCATATACCACCCACCACTGCAATCTGTACGCTCTCGTTGGCTGGTCCTCGCTACATATTCGTCGCCAAACCCACTGGCTCCAGGTCATCTGTAAGTCTTTGCCCCGCCTTATCTCAGCTCACTGGTCACCATAGCAACACCCACCCGCAGCACACGCTCCAGCAGGTATATTCCACTGGTCACCATAGCAACACCCACCCGCAGCACACGCTCCAGCAGGTATATTCCACTGGTCACCATAGCAACATCCACCCGTAGCACGCGCTCCAGCAGGTATATTCCACTGGTCACCATAGCAACACCCACCCGTAGCATGTGCTCCAGCAGGTATAGTCCACTGGTCACCATAGCAACACTCACCCGCAGCACGCGCTCCAGCAGGTATATTCCACTGGTCACCATAGCAACACCCACCTGTAGCACACGCTCCAGCAGGTATATTCCGCTGGTCACCATAGCAACACCCACCCGCAGCACGCGCTCCAGCAGGTATATTCCCCTGTTCATCCCCAAAGCCAACACCTCCTTTGGCCGCCTGTCCTTCCAGTTCTCAGATGCCAATGACTGGAACTAATTGCAAAAATCACTGAAGTTGGAGACTTATATCTCCCTCTCCAACTTTAAGCATCAGCTGTCAGAGCAGCTTACCGATCAAAAGTACCTGTACATAGCCCATCTGTAAATAGCCCATCCAACTAACTACCTACCTCATCCCCATGTTTTTTTCTGCTCTTTTGCACCCCAGTATCTCTACTTGCACATCATCATCTGCACATCTATCACTCCAGTGTTAATTGCTGAATTGTAATTACTTTGCCACTATTGGCCTATTTATTGCCTTACCTCCTTACTTCATTTGCATAAACTGTATATAGATGTTTCTATTGTGTTATTGACTGAACGTTTGTTCATCCCATATGTAACTCTGGGTTGTTGGTTTTGTTGCACTGCGTTGCTTTATTCTTGGCCAGGTCGCAGTTGTAAATTACAACTTGTTCTCAACTGGCCGACCTGGTTAAATAAAGGTGTTCTCAACTGGCCGACCTGGTTAAATAAAGGTGTTCTCAACTGGCCGACCTGGTTAAATAAAGGTGTTCTCAACTGGCCGACCTGGTTAAATAAAGGTGTTCTCAACTGGCCGACCTGGTTAAATAAAGGTGTTCTCAACTGGCCGACCTGGTTAAATAAAGGTGTTCTCAACTGGCCGACCTGGTTAAATAAAGGTGTTCTCAACTGGCCGACCTGGTTAAATAAAGGTGTTCTCAACTGGCCGACCTGGTTAAATAAAGGTGTTCTCAACTGGCCGACCTGGTTAAATAAAGGTGTTCTCAACTGGCCGACCTGGTTAAATAAAGGTGTTCTCAACTGGCCGGCCTGGTTAAATAAAGGTGTTCTCAACTGGCCGACCTGGTTAAATAAAGGTGTTCTCAACTGGCCGACCTGGTTAAATAAAGGTGTTCTCAACTGGCCGACCTGGTTAAATAAAGGTGTTCTCAACTAGCCTACCTGGTTAAATAAAGGTGTTCTCAACTGGCCGACCTGGTTAAATAAAGGTGTTCTCAACTGGCCGACCTGGTTAAATAAAGGTGTTCTCAACTGGCCGACCTGGTTAAATAAAGGTGTTCTCAACTGGCCGACCTGGTTAAATAAAGGTGTTCTCAACTGGCCGACCTGGTTAAATAAAGGTGTTCTCAACTGGCCGACCTGGTTAAATAAAGGTGTTCTCAACTGGCCGACCTGGTTAAATAAAGGTGTTCTCAACTGGCCGACCTGGTTAAATAAAGGTGTTCTCAACTGGCCTACCTGGTTAAATAAAGGTGTTCTCAACTGGCCGACCTGGTTAAATAAAGGTGTTCTCAACTGGCCTACCTGGTTAAATAAAGGTGTTCTCAACTAGCCTACCTGGTTAAATAAAGGTGTTCTCAACTGGCCGACCTGGTTAAATAAAGGTGTTCTCAACTGGCCGACCTGGTTAAATAAAGGTGTTCTCAACTGGCCTACCTGGTTAAATAAAGGTGTTCTCAACTGGCCTACCTGGTTAAATAAAGGTGTTCTCAACTAGCCTACCTGGTTAAATAAAGGTGTTCTCAACTGGCCTACCTGGTTAAATAAAGGTGTTCTCAACTGGCCTACCTGGTTAAATAAAGGTGTTCTCAACTGGCCGACCTGGTTAAATAAAGGTGTTCTCAACTGGCCTACCTGGTTAAATAAAGGTGTTCTCAACTGGCCGACCTGGTTAAATAAAGGTGTTCTCAACTAGCCGACCTGGTTAAATAAAGGTGTTCTCAACTGGCCGACCTGGTTAAATAAAGGTGTTCTCAACTGGCCGACCTGGTTAAATAAAGGTGTTCTCAACTGGCCGACCTGGTTAAATAAAGGTGTTCTCAACTGGCCTACCTGGTTAAATAAAGGTGTTCTCAACTAGCCTACCTGGTTAAATAAAGGTGTTCTCAACTGGCCGACCTGGTTAAATAAAGGTGTTCTCAACTGGCCGACCTGGTTAAATAAAGGTGTTCTCAACTGGCCGACCTGGTTAAATAAAGGTGTTCTCAACTGGCCTTGGTTAAATAAAGGTGTTCTCAACTGGCCGACCTGGTTAAATAAAGGTGTTCTCAACTAGCCTACCTGGTTAAATAAAGGTGTTCTCAACTGGCCTACCTGGTTAAATAAAGGTGTTCTCAACTGGCCTACCTGGTTAAATAAAGGTGTTCTCAACTGGCCTACCTGGTTAAATAAAGGTGTTCTCAACTAGCCTACCTGGTTAAATAAAGGTGTTCTCAACTGGCCTACCTGGTTAAATAAAGGTGTTCTCAACTAGCCTACCTGGTTAAATAAAGGTGTTCTCAACTGGCCTACCTGGTTAAATAAAGGTGTTCTCAACTAGCCTACCTGGTTAAATAAAGGTGTTCTCAACTAGCCTACCTGGTTAAATAAAGGTGTTCTCAACTGGCCTACCTGGTTAAATAAAGGTGTTCTCAACTAGCCTACCTGGTTAAATAAAGGTGTTCTCAACTGGCCTACCTGGTTAAATAAAGGTGTTCTCAACTAGCCTACCTGGTTAAATAAAGGTGTTCTCAACTAGCCTACCTGGTTAAATAAAGGTGTTCTCAACTAACCTGGTTAAATAAAGGTGTTCTCAACTAGCCTACCTGGTTAAATAAAGGTGTTCTCAACTGGCCTACCTGGTTAAATAAAGGTGTTCTCAACTGGCCTACCTGGTTAAATAAAGGTGTTCTCAACTAGCCTACCTGGTTAAATAAAGGTGTTCTCAACTAGCCTACCTGGTTAAATAAAGGTGTTCTCAACTAGCCGACCTGGTTAAATAAAGGTGTTCTCAACTGGCCGACCTGGTTCAATAAAGGTGTTCTCAACTGGCCTACCTGGTTAAATAAAGGTGTTCTCAACTGGCCTACCTGGTTAAATAAAGGTGTTCTCAACTAGCCTACCTGGTTAAATAAAGGTGTTCTCAACTGGCCTACCTGGTTAAATAAAGGTGTTCTCAACTGGCCGACCTGGTTAAATAAAGGTGTTCTCAACTAGCCTACCTGGTTAAATAAAGGTGTTCTCAACTAGCCTACCTGGTTAAATAAAGGTGTTCTCAACTAGCCTACCTGGTTAAATAAAGGTGTTCTCAACTAGCCTACCTGGTTAAATAAAGGTGTTCTCAACTAGCCTACCTGGTTAAATAAAGGTGTTCTCAACTAGCCTACCTGGTTAAATAAAGGTGTTCTCAACTAGCCTACCTGGTTAAGTAAAGGTGTTCTCAACTGGCCGACCTGGTTAAATAAAGGTGTTCTCAACTGGCCGACCTGGTTAAATAAAGGTGTTCTCAACTGGCCGACCTGGTTAAATAAAGGTGTTCTCAACTGGCCTACCTGGTTAAATAAAGGTGTTCTCAACTAGCCTACCTGGTTAAATAAAGGTGTTCTCAACTAGCCTACCTGGTTAAATAAAGGTGTTCTCAACTAGCCGACCTGGTTAAATAAAGGTGTTCTCAACTGGCCGACCTGGTTAAATAAAGTTGTTCTCAACTGGCCGACCTGGTTAAATAAAGGTGTTCTCAACTAGCCTACCTGGTTAAATAAAGGTGTTCTCAACTGGCCGACCTGGTTAAATAAAGGTGTTCTCAACTGGCCTGGTTAAATAAAGGTGTTCTCAACTGGTGGTTAAATAAAGGTGTTCTCAACTGGCCTACCTGGTTAAATAAAGTGTTCTCAACTGGCCGACCTGGTTAAATAAAGGTGTTCTCAACTGGCCGACCTGGTTAAATAAAGTTGTTCTCAACTGGCCGACCTGGTTAAATAAAGGTGTTCTCAACTAGCCTACCTGGTTAAATAAAGGTGTTCTCAACTGGCCTACCTGGTTAAATAAAGGTGTTCTCAACTGGCCGACCTGGTTAAATAAAGGTGTTCTCAACTGGCCGACCTGGTTAAATAAAGGTGTTCTCAACTGGCCGACCTGGTTAAATAAAGGTGTTCTCAACTGGCCGACCTGGTTAAATAAAGGTGTTCTCAACTGGCCGACCTGGTTAAATAAAGGTGTTCTCAACTGGCCTACCTGGTTAAATAAAGGTGTTCTCAACTAGCCTACCTGGTTAAATAAAGGTGTTCTCAACTAGCCTACCTGGTTAAATAAAGGTGTTCTCAACTGGCCGACCTGGTTAAATAAAGGTGTTCTCAACTGGTTAAATAAAGGTGTTCTCAACTAGCCTGGTTAAATAAAGGTGTTCTCAACTAGCCTACCTGGTTAAATAAAGTGTTCTCAACTAGCCTACCTGGTTAAATAAAGGTGTTCTCAACTAGCCTACCTGGTTAAATAAAGGTGTTCTCAACTAGCCTACCTGGTTAAATAAAGGTGTTCTCAACTAGCCTACCTGGTTAAATAAAGGTGTTCTCAACTGGCCTACCTGGTTAAATAAAGGTGTTCTCAACTAGCCTACCTGGTTAAATAAAGGTGTTCTCAACTGGCCTACCTGGTTAAATAAAGGTGTTCTCAACTAGCCTACCTGGTTAAATAAAGGTGTTCTCAACTAGCCTACCTGGTTAAATAAAGGTGTTCTCAACTAGCCTACCTGGTTAAATAAAGGTGTTCTCAACTGGCCGACCTGGTTAAATAAAGGTGTTCTCAACTAGCCTACCTGGTTAAATAAAGGTGTTCTCAACTGGCCGACCTGGTTAAATAAAGGTGTTCTCAACTGGCCTACCTGGTTAAATAAAGGTGTTCTCAACTAGCCTACCTGGTTAAATAAAGGTGTTCTCAACTGGCCGACCTGGTTAAATAAAGGTGTTCTCAACTGGCCTACCTGGTTAAATAAAGGTGTTCTCAACTGGCCTACCTGGTTAAATAAAGGTGTTCTCAACTGGCCTACCTGGTTAAATAAAGGTGTTCTCAACTAAACTGGCCGAAAATAAAGGTGTTCTCAACTAGCCGACCTGGTTAAATAAAGGTGTTCTCAACTGGCCTACCTGGTTAAATAAAGGTGTTCTCAACTGGCCTACCTGGTTAAATAAAGGTGTTCTCAACTAGCCTACCTGGTTAAATAAAGGTGTTCTCAACTAGCCTACCTGGTTAAATAAAGGTGTTCTCAACTAGCCGACCTGGTTAAATAAAGGTGTTCTCAACTAGCCTACCTGGTTAAATAAAGGTGTTCTCAACTGGCCGACCTGGTTAAATAAAGGTGTTCTCAACTGCCTACCTGGTTAAATAAAGGTGTTCTCAACTAGCCTACCTGGTTAAATAAAGGTGTTCTGCCTACCTGGTTAAATAAAGGTGTTCTCAACTGGCCTACCTGGTTAAATAAAGGTGTTCTCAACTAGCCTACCTGGTTAAATAAAGGTGTTCTCAACTGGCCGACCTGGTTAAATAAAGGTGTTCTCAACTGGCCTACCTGGTTAAATAAAGGTGTTCTCAACTAGCCTACCTGGTTAAATAAAGGTGTTCTCAACTAGCCTACCTGGTTAAATAAAGGTGTTCTCAACTGGCCTACCTGGTTAAATAAAGGTGTTCTCAACTGGCCTACCTGGTTAAATAAAGGTGTTCTCAACTGGCCTACCTGGTTAAATAAAGGTGTTCTCAACTGGCCGACCTGGTTAAATAAAGGTGTTCTCAACTAGCCTACCTGGTTAAATAAAGGTGTTCTCAACTAGCCTACCTGGTTAAATAAAGGTGTTCTCAACTAGCCTACCTGGTTAAATAAAGGTGTTCTCAACTGGCCTACCTGGTTAAATAAAGGTGTTCTCAACTGGCCGACCTGGTTAAATAAAGGTGTTCTCAACTGGCCTACCTGGTTAAATAAAGGTGTTCTCAACTAGCCTACCTGGTTAAATAAAGGTGTTCTCAACTAGCCTACCTGGTTAAATAAAGGTGTTCTCAACTGGCCTACCTGGTTAAATAAAAGGGGAAAGAAATACATTAAAAAAAAAATTAAGACAGGGAATTTTTACTAGGATTAAATGTCAGTAATTGTGAAAAACTGAGTTTAAATGTATTTGGCTAATGTTTATGTAAACTTCTGACTTCAACTGTAGGTACATACATAATTTACATATAACTTTAGTCAAATCATCGATTAAAAAATAAATGTAAAAAATGAACAAGTGGTCTTGAACTGAACTACCTCCAGATGGGATGAACCCGGGTGGCCGAAAAACCTGATTGGTTGGATTCGACTTTCATCTCTCCAGCCATGGAGGGGATCTAGAAAGAACATCTCCCTAGCTTGTAGCCTCCGTATCTGTTAAATGTGTTCAAATATGAACAGACACATTTTGACACACAACTTTCAAAAACCTACGACTTTAAAACGTTGTAGGATTTATCCTGAAAAACTAGAGGTAGTGGTTAATGAAACAAAGCTAAGACACGTTGTATTTCTGGCAAAGAATAAGATCGTTTCCTGTAAAACGAAGTTGCTCATTACCAAACAATAACAAAAGGCAGAACTAAATTTAGGGGGTTCGGGTTAAACACTTTTGACTCCGCCCACATTGAGCCCCGCCCCGAACTGCACATGGCAGTCACGAGCTCCTCCATTAAACAGCACGATCATTACACAGGTGCACCTCGTGCTAGGATTTTTTTTAAAAAGGTCACCCAAAAATGTGCAGTTTTGTCACACAACACAATGCCACAGATGTCTCAAGTTTAAGGGAGTGTGTAATTAGCATGCTGACTGCAGGAATATCTACCAGACCCATTGCCAGAGAATTTAAATGTTAATTTCTCTACCATAAGACAATTTATGTCCAACTGGCCTCGTAACCATAGATCACGTGTAACCACGGGACCCAGGTCCTCCACATCCGGCTTCTTCACCCGCGGGATCGTTTGAGACCAGCTACCCAGACAGCTGATAAAACTGTGGGTTTTGCACAAACGAAGCATTTCTGCACAAACCGTCTCAGTGAAACTCGTCTGTGTTCGTCGTCCTCACCAGGGTCTAGACCTGACTGCAGTTCGGCGTTGTAACCGACTTCAGTGGACAAATGCTCACCTTCAATGACCACTGTCACGCTGGAGAAGTGTGCTCCTCACGGATGAATCCCGGTTTCAACTACCTGGCAGACGGCGTGTATGGCACCTTGTGGGCGAGCGGTTTGCTGATGTCAACGTTGTGAACAGAGTGCCCCATGGTGGCGGTGGGGTTATGGTATGGGGCAGGCATAAACTACGGACAACGAACATAATTGCATTTTATTGATGGCGATTTGAATGCACTGAGATCCAGAGGCTCATTGTCGTTCCATTCATCCGCCGCAATGGTAATGCAAAGCCCCATGTCGCAAAGATCTGAACACAATTCCTATCTGTAAATGTCCCAGTTTTTCCCGTGACCTGCATTACTCAACAGACATGTCACACAACTTCGCACAGACATTGAAGAGTTGGTTAACAGGCCACAATCAACAGCCTGATCCAGTCTACGCGAAGTGTCGCGCTGCATGAGACAAATGATTTTCTGACCAACAGATGCATATCTGTATTCCCAGTCATATCCATAGAATAGGGCCTAATTTATTTATTTTAATTGACTTATTTCCTTATATGAACTGTAACTCAGTAAAATCTATGAAATTGTTGCACGTTGCGTTTATATTTGCGCATGTAAGATTTTCCACCGATATTTCTCGCATAATTTTTACCAACACAGAAAGATCAGACCATGTCAAACGAACTAATTATCTGTCGGCATTCATAAAAACGATACCTAAACTTCCATTTTCCATCACAGCTGTCGTGATTTTTTAAAATATGATTTAACTCGCAATAAACTTGTATGGAAACGTGGTTTGTGACTGTATTTTTAGAACTCTTTACATAAAAATATATACCAGCTGTAAATCAAACGCTTTTTATTTCTCCATATAGAAAAAGAATTAAGTTAAATCGGGAAACAGTCCATCAGAAATTCACCATCTTGTTTTTCCAACCGATGGTCCGTGATACATTTATGTAACATTTGTCCCATAAATGAAAAAAAAGTAAGAAAATGTAAATACTATGTTCACAGTAATAAATATTAAAAACAAAAATATTTTGTACATTGATATATATATAAACGAAAATGGCTGAATAATAAACAATGACGAACCATTATTTTAAATTCCCAAGGCATCGGTAACCATGGCCACTAAGATTCTGTAATAAATTCAACAAGGTGATATCTCAGACTGTAGTGCGTCACTGTAAATAAAATAAAAATAAATCATAGTGCAAGTTATTTCCTGCAACTTTCAAAACAAAACCAATAAGAATGACAATGAGGACAAAGTAAATCATGTCTGGTACAGCACCTGCACGTCTCCCCTCCTGGTCTACTACTCGTTTCTGCGTCTCTGTAGTCTGTAGTCTTAGCAACGACACGTCCTGCCACGTGTGAAACCACGGACACTTTCAGGACCAGGCTCGTTTGGAAAATTATTTTGAAACCAACAAGAAAAAATATAACTTTTTTTTTTTTTTTACATAAACTTCCGCACACTCAATTCTGTCATAATCATAAATCAAACCGTCATCATTAATCTGTGCACATATGTGTGTGTGTATATATATATATATATATCACGTTGTGTGTGTGTTTGTGCACAGTCTGTGTACACAAGTCAGTCAAAGTAATAAAGAAATGCATAGAAAAAAGAAGAATTATCATTGGTAGCAACTTAACAGGGCTGCTGTCATGTAACATGTTGTAACACAGAGCAAGGCAGAAACAGTGCCTTGCAAAACTATTCTTTTTATTGTTTCACAAAGTGGAATTAAAATGGATTTAATTGTACTTTTCTGTCAACGTGATTTATTTGATTTATTTGTTTTTTTTTAACATTTAAGACATAATCATTCAGCTCCCTGAGTCAATACATGTTATAAAACCCTTTTGGCAGCGATTACATCTGTGAGTCTTCTCAGGTAAGTCTCCAAGAGCTTTGCAAAAGAGCTTTGCAAACCTTGATTGTACAATAATTACCCATTATTCTTTTCAAAATTCTTCAAGCTCTGTCAAGGTGTTGGGGATCATGGCTAGACAGCCCTTTTCAAGTCTTGCCATAGATTTTCAAGCAGATTTAAATCAAAACTGTAAGTTGCCCACTCAGGAACATTCCCAGCCTCCTTGATAAGCAACTCCAGTGTAGATTTGGCCTTGTGTTTTAGGTTAATGTCCTTCTGAATAGGTGAAATTATCTCTCAGTGTCTGGTGGAAAGCAGACTGAAAGGATTTTGACCGTGCTTTGCTCCACCTAGTCTCTTTTTATCCTGAAAACCTCCTCCGTATTTGCAGATGTCAAGCATACCCATAACATGATGCAGCCACCAGCATGCTTGAATATAAGGAGGCAGTTAGGTACTTTGTGTTGTATTTTCCCCAAACAGAAGGCTTTGCATTTAGGCCAAAAAAGTATATTTCTGTACAGTGTTTTCTACTTCTCACTATCACTCTGCTGTATGTTTTTGAATATTTCTTTATTCGGTATATTTTGCATTCTTGTCACTGTTATTTAAGTCATTATTGTAGAGTCCACTACAATGTTGATCCAACCTCTTGTTTTCATCCCATCACAGCCATTTGAACTTGACCATTTTAAAAATCACCAATGGCCTCATGGTAACATCCAATCACCATGGTAACATCCAATCACCATGGTAACATCCAATGGCCTCATGGTAACATCCAATCACCATGGTAACATCCAATGGCCTCATGGTAACATCCAATCACCATGGTAACATCCAATCACCATGGTAACATCCAATCACCATGGTAACATCCTTGTCCTGTACCTCGGTTCAGAAGGAAGACTGTATCTTTGATGTGTTTTAATAAATCATCCACGGGACCATGCTTATTAAAGACATATTCTAATTAAACGTTTGATTTGATATTGTTACCCAATCACTGCCATTTATTTTTTAATTTTTAAACAAGGCTTTTGAAAAGCTCCCTGGTCTTTGTAGTTGAATCTGTGAAGAGGGACATTAGAAATATTGTATATGGGGGGGGGAGGAAGGGTTAGTCATTCAGAAATAATGTCAACGCCTATTTTATCACACAGAGTCCATGTCACTTATTACGTATGTTAAGTCCCATTTTACTCCTGAACTAATTTACGCCTAAACAAAAAAGGGGCTGAATACTATTTTAGTTACCGAATTAGTTTTAAATGTTTTAAATGTTTGCATTCCACTTTGACAGACTACACATGAGTTGACTAATTAAAAAATACATTTTAATTCCACTTTTTGTAACACAATAAAAAATGGGAAGAAATTTAAAAAAGGGGGGGTGAATACTTTTGCAAGTTACTGTAGATGTGTGTTCATGTGTGGACTGTAGATGTGTGGACTGCCATCTGTCTCCTCCACTCGTCCCTGGATTCTCTTTCCCCTCAAACATATAGTTCGTCCTAAACAGCACCCTATACTGCAAAAAGTAGTGCACTATATATATATATATATATATAGGGAAATTACGGTGCCGTTTTGAATGTAGATATGAGCCTTTTCTTCCTGCGGCCTCTCTCTCCTTTTGAAAAAAGGTCAAAGGTCAAATCGAGGAGGCGAGGAAGAGGGGAAAGTGGACGAAAATGCGCTTGAATGAAATGAAACGGTCCCTTTTTTCCCCTTTCTCCTGTTTCCATCAGGCGAATGATGTTTACAGGGGTGGAGTCCAAAATAAAATGTGTTACGTGATAAATACGAATGAAGTTAGTTATGCAATACATTTTCCTAGATAAAGGATAAATAGCATATCGTTTAAAAAAACCGTGTCCGTGCTTTTCTCCTCTGACAAATACAACAGCTGATTCAAAAGGGTGTGTGGCAGATATCCAAGCTCTTCCGTTTGTAGGATACGCTTGTGCTTCCTCGTCAAAAGGAGGCTTAGACAAAGGAGGGGAGGACAGTCTTCCGTTCGCCTACTAACCAACTGACACACTCCTCGACCACTCATCGGTTTCCGGGTCACGGAGGAGAGACGACAGAGAGGACAGAGGAGAGTGGATGGAAGAGAGACGACAGAGAGGACAGAGGATGGAAGAGAGACGACAGAGAGGACAGAGGAGAGTGGATGGAAGAGAGAGGACAGAGAGGACAGAGGATGGAAGAGAGACGACAGAGAGGACAGAGGATGGAAGAGAGACGACAGAGAGGACAGAGGATGGAAGAGAGACGACAGAGGAGAGTGGATGGAAGAGACACGACAGAGAGGACAGAGGATGGAAGAGAGACGACAGAGAGGACAGAGGATGGAAGAGAGACGACAGAGAGGACAGAGGATGGAAGAGACAGAGAGGACAGAGGATGGAAGAGAGGACAGAGAGGACAGAGGATGGAAGAGAGACGACAGAGAGGACAGAGGATGGAAGAGAGACGACAGAGACGACAGAGGAGAGTGGATGGAAGAGACACGACAGAGAGGACAGAGGATGGAAGAGAGACGACAGAGAGGACAGAGGATGGAAGAGAGACGACAGAGACGACAGAGGAGAGTGGATGGAAGAGAGAGGAGAGACGACAGAGAGGAGAGTGGACGGAACAGAAAGGACAGAGAGAGTCAGCAGGCTGGTCTGCTCTTTGGCCTGCAGTAAGGTGAACCCTGACCTCTAACTCGTGACTGGGTTACTCCCAGGAGGACTAGGGTGTAGTCATTAGGGCAGACCGTATTCATCCCAGGTTTCAAAACAAGCATTTCTCTTTCGACCAAGTCCAAGACTATGACAGTTTTATAATCCATCTGAACCAGTGGCTCAGACCTCGGCCCCCAGCTCTATGACCCCAGTCTTGGCTACGATGGGACCCAGTTTATAATCCACCTGAACCAGTGGCTCAGACCTCGGCCCCCAGCTCTATGACCCCAGTCTCTACGATGGGACCCAGTTTATAATCCACCTGAACCAGTGGCTCAGACCTCGGCCCCCAGCTCTATGACCCCAGTCTCTACGATGGGACCCAGTTTATAATCCACCTGAACCAGTGGCTCAGACCTCGGCCCCCAGCTCTATGACCCCAGTCTCTACGATGGGGACCAGTTTATCATCCACCTGAACCAGCAGGATGGTCTTGTCTATATGGGAGCGGCTGGTGAGGTCACGGCTACAAGGCACCCACCGGTGAATCACCTGGAGAGAAGGGACAGAGGGGGGAGAGAGAGAGAGAGAGGTGAGTAAGGACAGAGAGAGAGAGGTGAGTAAGGACAGAGAGAGAGAGGTGAGTAAGGACAGAGAGAGAGAGGTGAGTAAGGACAGAGAGAGAGAGAGAGAGAGAAGGACAGAGAGAGAGAGAGAGGTGAGTAAGGACAGAGAGAGAGAGAGAGGTGAGTAAGGACAGAGAGAGAGGTGAGTAAGGACAGAGAGAGAGAGGTGAGTAAGGACAGAGAGAGAGAGGTGAGTAAGGACAGAGAGAGAGACAGAGAGAGAGGTGAGTAAGGACAGAGAGAGAGACAGAGAGAGAGGTGAGTAAGGACAGAGAGAGAGGTGAGTAAGAACAGAAAGACAGAGACAGAGAGAGAAAGAGAGGTGAGTAAGAACAGAAAGACAGAGAGAGAGAGAGGTGAGTAAGAACAGAAAGACAGAGACAGAGAGAGGTGAGTAAGAACAGAGAGACAGAGACAGAGAGAGAGGTGAGTAAGAACAGAAAGACAGAGACAGAGAGAGGTGAGTAAGAACAGAGAGACAGAGACAGAGAGAGAGGTGAGTAAGAACAGAAAGACAGAGACAGAGAGAGGTGAGTAAGAACAGAGAGACAGAGACAGAGAGAGAGGTGAGTAAGAACAGAAAGACAGAGACAGAGAGAGGTGAGTAAGAACAGAAAGACAGAGAGAGAGAGAGGTGAGTAAGAACAGAAAGACAGAGAGAGAGAGGTGAGTAAGAACAGAAAGACAGAAAGAGAGAGAGAGAGAGGTGAGTAAGAACAGAAAGACAGAGACAGAGAGAGAGAGAGAGGTGAGTAAGAACAGAAAGACAGAGACAGAGAGAGACAGAAAGACAGAGCGAGAGAGGTGAGTAAGAACAGAAAGACAGAGACAGAGAACAGAAAGACAGAGACAGAGACAGAGAGAGAGAGGTGAGTAAGAACAGAAAGACAGAGACAGAGAGAGAGAGAGAGTGAGTAAGAACAGAAAGACAGAGACAGAGAGAGAGAGAGAGGTGAGTAAGAACAGAAAGACAGAGACAGAGAGAGAGGTGAGTAAGAACAGAAAGACAGAGACAGAGAGAGAGGTGAGTAAGAACAGAAAGACAGAGACAGAGAGAGGTGAGTAAGAACAGAAAGTCATTCCTTGATATGCATGAATACATTTAATATAATATTGAAAACATGAATATAATTGAAGTTAAAAATAAATAAAAAATTCTAGAAGTGATAAATGTAAAACTGAGATGTGTACTACTTGTAGTAATATGAAGAGATGGTAAAACGTGACCTCGCGGAGGAAGTAGAGAACCTACATGTCCCTCCATGCCCTCCAGGGGGCTCCAGTCCCTCCAGCAGCTGCGTCCTGCCCTCAGCCTCACCGCCTCGTCAGGCCACTGCAGCTCCTTCCGCTTCGACAGGTTAATGATCTCCAGCACCTGGCTCACATCCACGATCTGGTGGGAGAAATATGTGCAGTCAAGATCAGCAACATCAAATAACTTTAAAAATGTTTTTTTTGGGGGGGAGATTATCAACTCCAGTCCTCGAGACCCCCCTCCCCCCAACATAGGTACCCATGTTAACTGTGGCCCTGGACAAGCACACCTCATTCAACTTATCAAGGGCTTGAGGATTAGTTTGACAAGTTGCATCTGGTGTGCTTGTCCCGGGGGGCCACGGTTAAAATGTGTACCGTTTAGGGGTCCTGCAGGAATGGATCTGAGAAACGCCATCTGAAGTAAAGTATCCGTTTCCAAATGACGTAGAAATGTTTCTTTACCCTGAAAGCAGTCAATGGAAAAGAAACCATAACTCATTTTGTAATTTAGGTGAACTGTCCCTTTTAACGCCTCTGAGAAACAGCCGCTGTTGATTCATATGTTTCTAATCAAAAGGTTTTACGTTTTTTTTCTCCTGACCGACCTGCACTCTGTAGGAGATGTCGTCTCGTCGCACGGCGGTCAGAGCCGGGACGTGTTGGTCCAGTGGGTCCACCATGGCGCCACTACCCAGCCCGTCGTTACCCAGCAGGCCTACCAGGGTGTGTCTCTTACAGGGCGGGATACTGTGGGAGGAGAGCGAGGCAGAGGGGCCGGCGGGGTCCGAGGACGACCCGGAGCCCAGGCGGAGCTGTAGGGAGGTGGGGAGGGTACGGTGGGACAGTTGGCTGGCAGAGTAGCGCCGGCAGGGCTCCAGGCCAGTGGCTGAGGTACGGAGAGACGAGTGGCGACTGCTGTTATAGCGGTACGATGAAGACTGGCTGGTTACGGAGGCTCGGGCTGGAGAGTGGTGCACAAGGCCAGACTGGACCGACTGGGAGCTCTGACTGGTCCCTGAATGGAGAGGAGAGATACAGGTTAGTTGGTGCCTGTGTGGAGAGGAGAGATACAGGTTAGTTGGTGTCTGTGTAGAGAGATACAGGTTAGTTGGTGTCTGTTTGGAGAGATTAGTTGGTGTCTGTGTGGAGAGGAGAGATACAGGTTAGTTGGTGTCTGTGTGGAGGAGAGATACAGGTTAGTTGGTGCCTTAGTTGGTGTCTGTGTGGAGAGATACAGGTTAGTTGGTGCCTGTGTGGAGAGATACAGGTTAGTTGGTGCCTGTGTGGAGAGATACAGGTTAGTTGGTGCCTGTGTGGAGAGATACAGGTTAGTTGGTGCCTGTTTGGAGAGGAGAGATACAGGTTAGTTGGTGTCTGTGTGGAGAGGAGAGATACAGGTTAGTTGGTGTCTGTGTAGAGAGGAGAGATACAGGTTAGTTGGTGTCTGTATGGAGGACAGATACAGGTTAGTTGGTGTCTGTTTGGAGGGGAGAGATACAGGTTAGTTGGTGCCTGTATGGAGAGGAGAGATACAGGTTAGTTGGTGCCTGTGTGGAGAGGAGAGATACAGGTTAGTTGGTGTCTGTGTAGAGAGGAGAGATACAGGTTAGTTGGTGCCTGTATGGAGAGGAGAGATACAGGTTAGTTGGTGTCTGTGTTGGAGAGATACAGGTTAGTTGGTGCCTGTATGGAGAGGAGAGATACAGGTTAGTTGGTGCCTGTTTGGAGAGATACAGGTTGGTTGGTGTCTGTATGGAGAGGAGAGATACAGGTTAGTTGGTGCCTGTGTGGAAAGATACAGGTTAGTTGGTGCCTGTGTGGAGAGGAGAGATACAGGTTGGTTGGTGCCTGTGTGGAAAGATACAGGTTAGTTGGTGCCTGTGTGGAGAGGAGAGATACAGGTTAGTTGGTGCCTGTGTGGAAAGATACAGGTTAGTTGGTGCCTGTGTGGAGAGATTTAGTTTGGTTGGTGCCTGTGTGGAGAGGAGAGAAGGTAACCAGGTCAGAATTGAGAAGGACTCACCCCAGCCCTGGTGTACGTGGTGGTGGTGCTCACTCATATTGTGTGGCTGGTAGGCCAGGGGAGCGGCCGGTCTTGACAGCCCCCCCTGGGACACCGAGCTCTGCTGGGAGTCACCGCTCAGCCCTGTCCCATTACCACTGGTGCAGGACAACCCCCCTGCATCAGAATCCTCAATGTTCCCACCACTGTTACAGCCAGCTCCACAGCCCTTACGCAATCTACAGAGAGAGAGGGAAGAGAGAAGATGGGAAGAGAGAGGGAAGAGAGAGACGAGAGAGGAGGGACGAGAGAGCGAGAGGGGAGGGACGAGAGAGCGAGAGGGGAGGGACGTGAGAGCGAGAGGGGAGGGACGAGAGAGCGAGAGGGGAGGGACGAGAGAGCGAGAGGGGAGGGACAGAGCGAGAGGGGAGTGACAGAGCGAGAGGTGAGGGACAGTGTTTTACAGTAACCAGGCCAAGACCCCCAAAAAGCAAGCAGTATTTTACAGTAACCAGGCCAAGACCCCAAAAAGCAAGCAGTATTTTACAGTAACCAGGCCAAGACCCCAAAAAGCAAGCAGTATTTTACAGTAACCAGGCCAAGACCCCAAAAAGCAAGCAGTATTTTACAGTAACCAGGCCAAGACCCCAAAAAGCAAGCAGTATTTTACAGTAACCAGGCCAAGACCCCAAAAAGCAAGCAGTATTTTACAGTAACCAGGCCAAGACCCCAAAAAGCAAGCAGTATTTTACAGTAACCAGGCCAAGACCCCAAAAAGCAAGCAGTATTTTACAGTAACCAGGCCAAGACCCCAAAAAGCAAGCAGTATTTTACAGTAACCAGGCCAAGACCCTAAAAAGCAAGCAGTGTTTTACAGTAACCAGGCCAAGACCCCAAAAAGCAAGCAGTATTTTACAGTAACCAGGCCAAGACCCCAAAAAGCAAGCAGTATTTTACAGTAACCAGGCCAAGACCCCAAAAAGCAAGCAGTATTTTATAGTAACCAGGCCAAGACCCCAAAAAGCAAGCAGTATTTTACAGTAACCAGGCCAAGACCCCAAAAAGCAAGCAGTATTTTACAGTAACCAGGCCAAGACCCTAAAAAGCAAGCAGTGTTTTACAGTAACCAGGCCAAGACCCCAAAAAGCAAGCAGTATTTTACAGTAACCAGGCCAAGACCCCAAAAAGCAAGCAGTATTTTACAGTAACCAGGCCAAGACCCCAAAAAAGCAAGCAGTATTTTACAGTAACCAGGCCAAGACCCCAAAAAGCAAGCAGTATTTTACAGTAACCAGGCCAAGACCCCAAAAAGCAAGCAGTATTTTACAGTAACCAGGCCAAGACCCCAAAAGCAAGCAGTGTTTTACAGTAACCAGGCCAAGACCCCAAAAAGCAAGCAGTATTTTACAGTAACCAGGCCAAGACCCCAAAAAAGCAAGCAGTATTTTACAGTAACCAGGCCAAGACCCTAAAAAGCAAGCAGTATTTTTACAGTAACCAGGCCAAGACCCCAAAAAGCAAGCAGTATTTTACAGTAACCAGGCCAAGACCCTAAAAAGCAAGCAGTGTTTTACAGTAACCAGGCCAAGACCCCAAAAAGCAAGCAGTATTTTACAGTAACCAGGCCAAGACCCCAAAAAGCAAGCAGTATTTTACAGTAACCAGGCCAAGACCCCAAAAAGCAAGCAGTGTTTTACAGTAACCAGGCCAAGACCCCAAAAAAGCAAGCAGTATTTTACAGTAACCAGGCCAAGACCCCAAAAAAGCAAGCAGTATTTTACAGTAACCAGGCCAAGACCCCAAAAAAGCAAGCAGTATTTTACAGTAACCAGGCCAAGACCCCAAAAAGCAAGCAGTATTTTACAGTAACCAGGCCAAGACCCTAAAAAGCAAGCAGTGTTTTACAGTAACCAGGCCAAGACCCCAAAAAAGCAAGCAGAACCACAGTGGAACGTTGTCTCCCTAGAATACATTTTAAAGAGAGAGTCCCAATACTATCTACATTCTCCTGAAGTATACACTCGTTCGCTACTTCCCATCAAAATCAGTGAAGAGAAGTGAACAAGTGCACACTTTAGGAGGGAAGAAAGATAATTGGGACATACGCAGAATGCTGATTGGTCCTCCCAGGATGTGACCTACCTGTGCCAGGTACTGACGATTAAGTTCCTTATATTGCCAATGCTGATTGGTCCTCCCAGGATGTGACCTAGCTGTGTGTGTGAGTTGCAATAGGACGTAGTCAGGGGCGACACGTAGATGGGGTATCCAATGGGCTGGTCACACGAGGAGTTGATCATGTTGCGTAACGCCTGTTTGGCGTTCTGGATGCTTCCGCGTTCTGGGTTCCTGTTCCGTAAGAACACCAGCTCCTGCTGTTGTCCCGCCCACAACCCACGGACACATTCCTTGTTCACCTGCAAGACGACGATCACACACAATCAATTTAGATACTTCACACGGTTTAAAAAACCGTTCATTCAAAAGTTCATTCTTTAGTCCCCCTGCATGTTTCTTTTAGGCACTTCCTCTGGTTCAGGCTTCTGATGATGTTGTCCAAGATCTGTCCTGGTCTCCCTTCTCTCTCACGGTCTCCTCTCCTCCCTAAAATCTGTCCTGGTCTCCCTTTTCTCTCCCGGTCCCCCTCTCCAAGATCTGTCCTGGTCTCCCTTCTCTCTCACGGTCTCCTCTCCTCCCTAAAATCTGTCCTGGTCTCCCTTTTCTCTCCCGGTCCCCCTCTCCAAGATCTGTCCTGGTCTCCCTTCTCTCTCACGGTCTCCTCTCCTCCCTAAAATCTGTCCTGGTCTCCCTTCTCTCTCACGGTCTCCTCTCCTCCCTAAAATCTGTCCTGGTCTCCCTTCTCTCTCACGGTCTCCTCTCCTCCCTAAAATCTGTCCTGGTCTCCCTTCTCTCTCACGGTCTCCTCTCCTCCCTAAAATCTGTCCTGGTCTCCCTTCTCTCTCACGGTCTCCTCTCCTCCCTAAAATCTGTCCTGGTCTGCCTTCTCTCTCACAGTCTCCTCTCCTCCTTAAAATCTGTCCTGGTCTCCCTGTCCCCCTCTCCAAGATCTGTCCTGGTCTCCCTGTTCCTCTCTCCAAGATCTGTCCTGGTCTCCCTGTCCTCCTCTCCAAGATCTGTCCTGGTCTCCCTGTCCCCCTCTCCAAGATCTGTCCTGGTCTCCCTTTTCTCTCCCGGTCCCCCTCTCCAAGATCTGTCCTGGTCTCCCTTCTCTCTCACGGTCTCCTCTCCTCCCTAACCTCGGTCCTTGCCTCCTTTCTCCTCTGTCACCAGGTCTGTCGCACCTTGATGACCCTAAAGCTGAGGTATCGTCTGTTGAGCACGATGAGCTACTTACCTTGATGACCCTAAAGCTGAGGTAACGTCTCGAGCACGATCAGCTACTAACCTTGATGACCCTAAAGCTGAGGTATCGTCTGTTGAGCACGATGAGCTACTAACCTTGACCCTAAAGCTGAGGTAACGATCAGCTACTAACCTTGAGACCCTAAAGCTGATTATCGCTACACGATAACCCTTGATGACCCTAAAGCTGAGGTATCGTCTGTTGAGCACGATGAGCTACTAACCTTGACCCTAAAGCTGAGGTAACGTCTCGAGCACGATTAGCTACTAACCTTGATGACCCTAAAGCTGAGGTATCGTCTGTTGAGCACGATGAGCTACTAACCTTGACCCTAAAGCTGAGGTATCGTCTGTTGAGCACGATCAGCTACTAACCTTGATGACCCTAAAGCTGAGGTATCGTCTGTTGAGCACGATAAGCTACTAACCTTGACCCTAAAGCTGAGGTAACGTCTCAGCGATGGCTACTAGGGCTAAAGCAGTGAGGGCTGTTGGAGCACGGCGCTACGACCAGGCCGGGTCACTAACCTTGACCGAAAGGTTCTGCTGGTGAGACGAGATGGCCTGGAAAAGAACCACCGATCAGCTACTGGAACCTTGGTGACCCTAAAGCTGAGGTATCGTCTGGTTTCTCAGCACGATGGAGTCTTGTCACCTGTGTAGTGACATTCCCAGGCAACTCTCACCTGGTGTAGTTTGAGTGACATGCGCCCAGGCAACTCAGTGAGGGTGTAGTTTGAGTGACATGCGCTATCGCCAGGCAACTCTCACCTGGTGTAGTGACATGCGATCCCAGGTTCTGCTGGTGAGACGAGATGGCCTGGAAAAGAACCACCTGGTGTCGTCATACTCATCTCACCTGGTGTAGTTTGAGTGACATGCGTATCCCAGGCAATCACCTGGTGAGAGAAAATCCCAGGCAACTCTCACTTGGTGTAGTTTGAGTGACATGCGTATCCCAGGCAACTCTCACCTGGTGTAGTGACATGCGTATCCCAGGCAACTCTCACCTGGTGTAGTGACATGCGTATCCCAGGCAACTCTCACCTGGTGTAGTGACATGCGTATCCCAGGCAACTCTCACCTGGTGTAGTTTGAGTGACATGCGTATCCCAGGCAACTCTCACCTGGTGTAGTTTGAGTGACATGCGTATCCCAGGCAACTCTCACCTGGTGTAGTGACATGCGTATCCCAGGCAACTCTCACCTGGTGTAGTGACATGCGTATCCCAGGCAACTCTCACCTGGTGTAGTTTGAGTGACATGCGTATCCCAGGCAACTCTCACCTGGTGTAGTGACATGCGTATCCCAGGCAACTCTCACCTGGTGTAGTTTGAGTGACATGCGTATCCCAGGCAACTCTCACCTGGTGTAGTTTGAGTGACATGCGTATCCCAGGCAACTCTCACCTGGTGTAGTTTGAGTGACATGCGTATCCCAGGCACCACCACCTTCCTCAGGAGCTCCATGTCGGCAAAGATCCACTCATCTCTCACCGAGGAGATCCGGAAGTCTCCCTTGAACAGCGCGTGGAGACCATACAGAAAGGACTCCAGGTTACTGGAGAGAGAGAGAGAGAGAGGAGAGACGCGGGAGAGAGAGAGAGAGAGGAGAGACGCGGGAGAGAGAGAGAGAGAGAGGAGAGACGCGAGAGAGAGAGAGAGAGAGAGGAGAGACGCGGGAGAGAGAGAGAGAGAGTTGAGACACGGGAGAGAGAGAGAGAGAGAGGGAGAGACGCGGAGAGAGAGAGAGAGAGAGGAGAGACGGGGAGAGAGAGAGAGAGAGGAGAGACGCGGGAGAGAGAGAGAGAGAGGAGAGACGCGGGAGAGAGAGAGAGAGAGAGAGTTGAGACGCGGGAGAGAGAGAGAGAGAGAGAGAGACGCGGGAGAGAGAGAGAGAGAGGAGAGACGCGGGAGAGAGAGAGAGAGAGGAGAGACGCGGAAGAGAGAGAGAGAGAGGAGAGACGCGGGAGAGAGAGAGAGAGAGGAGAGACGCGGGAGAGAGAGAGAGAGAGGAGAGACGCGGGAGAGAGAGAGAGAGACACGGGAGAGAGAGAGAGACACGGGAGAGAGAGAGACACGAGAGAGAGAGAGAGAGAGAGAGAGGAGAGAGGGAGAGACACGGGAGACACGGGAGAGAGAGCGAGAGACACGGGAGAGAGAGAGAGGAGAGACACGGGAGAGAGAGAGGAGAGACACGGGAGAGAGAGAGGAGAGACACGGGAGAGAGAGAGGAGAGACACGGGAGAGAGAGAGAGGAGAGACACGGGAGAGAGAGAGAGGAGAGACACGGGAGAGAGAGAGGAGAGACACGGGAGAGAGAGAGAGGAGAGAGAGAGGAGAGACGCGGGAGAGAGAGAGACGCGGGAGAGAGAGAGGAGAGACACGGGAGAGAGAGAGAGAGGCGGGAGAGAGAGAGACACGGGAGAGAGAGAGACACGGGAGAGAGAGAGAGAGAGAGAGAGAGAGAGGAGAGACACGGGAGAGAGAGAGGAGCGACACGGGAGAGAGAGAGAGGAGAGACACGGGAGAGAGAGAGAGGAGAGACACGGGAGAGAGAGAGAGGAGAGACGCGGGAGAGAGAGAGAGGAGAGGAGAGAGGGAGGGAGAGAGAGAGAGAGAGAGAGACACGAGAGAGAGAGAGGAGAGACACGGGAGAGAGAGAGGAGCGACACGGGAGAGAGAGAGGAGAGACACGGGAGAGAGAGAGAGGAGAGACACGGGAGAGAGAGAGGAGAGACACGGGAGAGAGAGAGAGAGAGAGAGAGAGGAGAGAGACACGGGAGAGAGAGAGGAGAGACACGGGAGAGAGAGAGGAGAGACACGGGAGGGAGAGACACGGGAGAGAGAGAGGAGAGACGCGGGAGAGAGAGAGGAGAGACGCGGGAGAGAGAGAGGAGAGACGCGGGAGAGAGAGAGGAGAGACGCGGGAGAGAGAGAGGAGAGACACGGGAGAGAGAGAGGAGAGACACGGGAGAGAGAGAGGAGAGACACGGGAGAGAGAGAGGAGAGAGACACGGGAGTTTGTTTTCATGGAAAACAAGGACATTTCTAAGTGACACCAAACTTTTGAACGGTAGTGTATATTGGGAGGAGTGCCTTTCCTCAGCCACACAGTACTACAGTACTATCTCACAACTCGATGAAACCTTCACTCTTGGCACAGACATTTAGAAACTAAACATGCCAATTTGGAAAATAAGTCACGGGAGGTTTCTGAGAGAGAATATAGACAACTTTTGAGTAGTAAGACATGTATAAAAGCAACAGATACCATTAATAAGAAGAGGCTAGAAGCGTCTTATATGGTGAGCTACCGAGTGGCTAGGACAGGGAAGGCCCCATACTATTGTAGAGGAGTGGCTAGGACAGGGAAGGCCCCATACTATTGTAGAGGAGTGGCTGGGACAGGGAAGGCCCCATACTATTGTAGAGGAGTGGCTAGGACAGGGAAGGCCCCATACTATTGTAGAGGAGTGGCTAGGACAGGGAAGGCCCCATACTATTGTAGAGGAGTGGCTGGGACAGGGAAGGCCCCATACTATTGTAGAGGAGTGGCTGGGACAGGGAAGGCCCCATACTATTGTAGAGGAGTGGCTGGGACAGGGAAGCCCCATACTATTGTAGAGGAGTGGCTGGGACAGGGAAGGCCCCATACTATTGTGGAGGAGTGGCTGGGACAGGGAAGGCCCCATACTATTGTAGAGGAGTGGCTGGGACAGGGAAGGCCCCATACTATTGTAGAGGAGTGGCTGGGACAGGGAAGCCCCATACTATTGTAGAGGAGTGGCTGGGACAGGGAAGGCCCCATACTATTGTAGAGGAGTGGTGAGGACAGGGAAGGCCCCATACTATTGTAGAGGAGTGGCTGGGACAGGGAAGGCCCCATACTATTGTAGAGGAGTGGCTGGGACAGGGAAGGCCCCATACTATTGTAGAGGAGTGGCTAGGACAGGGAAGGCCCCATACTATTGTAGAGGAGTGGCTTGGACAGGGAAGGCCCCATACTATTGTAGAGGAGTGGCTGGGACAGGGAAGGCCCCATACTATTGTAGAGGAGTGGCTGGGACAGGGAAGCCCCATACTATTGTAGAGGAGTGGCTGGGACAGGGAAGGCCCCATACTATTGTAGAGGAGTGGCTGGGAAAGGGAAGCCCCATACTATTGTAGAGGAGTGGCTAGGACAGGGAAGGCCCCATACTATTGTGGAGGAGTGGTGAGGACAGGGAAGGCCCCATACTATTGTGGAGGAGTGGTGGGACAGGGAAGGCCCCATACTATTGTAGAGGAGTGGCTGGGACAGGGAAGGCCCCATACTATTGTAGAGGAGTGGCTGGGACAGGGAAGGCCCCATACTATTGTAGAGGAGTGGTGAGGACAGGGAAGGCCCCATACTATTGTAGAGGAGTGGCTGGGACAGGGAAGGCCCCATACTATTGTAGAGGAGTGGCTGGGACAGGGAAGGCCCCATACTATTGTAGAGGAGTGGCTGGGACAGGGAAGGCCCCATACTATTGTGGAGGAGTGGTGAGGACAGGGAAGGCCCCATACTATTGTAGAGGAGTGGCTGGGACAGGGAAGGCCCCATACTATTGTGGAGGAGTGGGACAGGGGCCCCACAGGGAAGGCCCCATACTATTGTAGAGGAGTGGCTGAGGACAGGGAAGGCCCCATACTATTGTAGAGGAGTGGTGAGGACAGGGAAGGCCCCATACTATTGTAGAGGAGTGGTGAGGACAGGGAAGGCCCCATACTATTGTAGAGGAGTGGTGAGGACAGGGAAGGCCCATACTATTGTAGAGGAGTGGCTGGGACAGGGAAGGCCCCATACTATTGTAGAGGAGTGGCTGGGACAGGGAAGGCCCCATACTATTGTAGAGGAGTGGCTGGGACAGGGAAGGCCCCATACTATTGTGGAGGAGTGGTGAGGACAGGGAAGCCCCATACTATTGTAGAGGAGTGGCTGGGACAGGGAAGCCCCATACTATTGTAGAGTATTGGTGAGGACAGGGAAGGCCCCATACTATTGTGGAGGAGTGGCTGGGACAGGGAAGGCCCCATACTATTGTAGAGGAGTGGCTGGGACAGGGAAGGCCCCATACTATTGTAGAGGAGTGGCTGGGACAGGGAAGGCCCCATACTATTGTAGAGGAGTGGTGAGGACAGGGAAGGCCCCATACTATTGTAGAGGAGTGGTGAGGACAGGGAAGGCCCCATACTATTGTAGAGGAGTGGCTGGGACAGGGAAGGCCCCATACTATTGTAGAGGAGTGGCTGGGACAGGGAAGGCCCCATACTATTGTAGAGGAGTGGCTGGGACAGGGAAGGCCCCATACTATTGTAGAGGAGTGGCTGGGACAGGGAAGGCCCCATACTATTGTAGAGGAGTGGCTGGGACAGGAAGGCCCCATACTATTGTAGAGGAGTGGCTGGGACAGGGAAGCCCCATACTATTGTAGAGGAGTGGCTGGGACAGGGAAGCCCCATACTATTGTAGAGGAGTGGTGAGGACAGGGAAGGCCCCATACTATTGTGGAGGAGTGGCTGGGACAGGGAAGGCCCCATACTATTGTGGAGGAGTGGCTGGGACAGGGAAGGCCCCATACTATTGTGGAGGAGTGGCTGGGACAGGGAAGGCCCCATACTATTGTAGAGAGGAGTGGCTGGGACAGGGGGAAGGCCCCATACTATTGTAGAGGAGTGGCTGGGACAGGGAAGGCCCCATACTATTGTAGAGGAGTGGCTGGGACAGGGAAGGCCCCATACTATTGTAGAGGAGTGGCTGGGACAGGGAAGGTCCCCATACTATTGTAGAGGAGTGGCTGGGACAGGGAAGGCCCCATACTATTGTAGAGGAGTGGCTGGGACAGGGAAGGCCCCATACTATTGTAGAGGAGTGGCTGGGACAGGGAAGGCCCCATACTATTGTAGACGAGTGGCTGGGACAGGGAAGGCCCCATACTATTGTGGAGGAGTGGCTGGGACAGGGAAGGCCCATACTATTGTAGAGGAGTGGCTAGGACAGGGAAGGCCCATACTATTGTAGAGGAGTGGCTAGGACAGGGAAGGCCCCATACTATTGTAGAGGAGTAGAGGCCCCAGTGGCTGGGACAGGGAAGGCCCCATACTATTGTAGAGGAGTGGCTGGGACAGGGAAGGCCCCATACTATTGTAGAGGAGTGGCTGGGACAGGGAAGGCCCCATACTATTGTAGAGGAGTGGCTGGGACAGGGAAGGCCCCATACTATTGTAGAGGAGTGGCTGGGACAGGGAAGGCCCCATACTATTGTGGAGGAGTGGCTAGGACAGGGAAGGCCCCATACTATTGTAGAGGAGTGGCTGGGACAGGGAAGGCCCCATACTATTGTAGACGAGTGGCTGGGACAGGGAAGGCCCCATACTATTGTGGAGGAGTGGCTGGGACAGGGAAGGCCCATACTATTGTAGAGGAGTGGCTAGGACAGGGAAGGCCCCATACTATTATAGAGGAGTGGCTGGGACAGGGAAGGCCCCATACTATTGTAGAGGAGTGGCTAGGACAGGGAAGGCCCCATACTATTGTAGAGGAGTGGCTGGGACAGGGAAGGCCCCATACTATTGTAGAGGAGTGGCTGGGACAGGGAAGGCCCCATACTATTGTAGAGGAGTGGCTGGGAAGGCCCCATACTATTGTAGGAAGGGACAGGGAAGGCCCCATACTATTGTGGAGGAGTGGCTAGGACAGGGAAGGCCCCATACTATTGTAGAGGAGTGGCTGGGACAGGGAAGGCCCCTGGGATACTATTGTGGAGGAGTGGTGAGGACAGGGAAGGCCCCATACTATTGTAGAGGAGTGGCTGGGACAGGAAGGCCCCATACTATTGTAGAGGAGTGGCTGGGACAGGGAAGGCCCCATACTATTGTAGAGGAGTGGCTGGGACAGGAAGGCCCCATACTATTGTAGAGGAGTGGCTGGGACAGGGAAGTCCCCATACTATTGTAGAGGAGTGGCTGGGACAGGGAAGGCCCCATACTATTGTAGAGGAGTGGGACAGGGAAGGCAGGGAGGAGTGGCCAGGAAGGCCCCATACTATTGTAGAGGAGTGGCTGGGACAGGGAAGGCCCCATACTATTGTAGAGGAGTGGCTGGGACAGGGAAGGCCCCATACTATTGTAGAGGAGTGGCTGGGACAGGGAAGGCCCCATACTATTGTAGAGGCAGGGAAGGCCCCATACTATTGTAGAGGAGTGGCTGGGACAGGGAAGGCCCCATACTATTGTAGAGGAGTGGCTGAGGACAGGGAAGGCCCCATACTATTGTAGAGGAGTGGTGAGGACAGGGAAGGCCCCATACTATTGTAGAGGAGTGGTGGGACAGGGAAGGCCCCATACTATTGTAGAGGAGTGGCTGGGACAGGGAAGGCCCCATACTATTGTAGAGGAGTGGCTGGGACAGGGACAGGAGGAGTGGCTGGCCCCATACTATTGTAGAGGAGTGGCTGGGACAGGAAGGCCCCATACTATTGTAGAGGAGTGGCTGGGACAGGGAAGGCCCCATACTATTGTAGAGGAGTGGCTGGGACAGGGAAGGCCCCATACTATTGTGGAGGAGTGGCTGGAGGACAGGGAAGGCCCCATACTATTGTAGAGGAGTGGCTGGGACATTGGGAAGGCCCCATACTATTGTAGGAGGAGTGGTGAGGACAGGGAAGGCCCCATACTATTGTAGAGGAGTGGCTGAGGACAGGGAAGGCCCCATACTATTGTAGAGGAGTGGTAGAGGAGTGGGACAGGGAAGGCCCCATACTATTGTAGAGGAGTGGCTGGGACAGGGAAGGCCCCATACTATTGTGGAGGAGTGGCTGGGACAGGGAAGGCCCCATACTATTGTAGAGGAGTGGCTGGGACAGGGAAGGCCCCATACTATTGTAGAGGAGTGGCTGGGACAGGGAAGGCCCCATACTATTGTAGAGGAGTGGCTGGGACAGGGAAGGCCCCATACTATTGTAGAGGAGTGGCTGGGACAGGGAAGGCCCCATACTATTGTAGAGGAGTGGCTGGGACAGGGAAGGCCCCATACTATTGTAGAGGAGTGGCTGGGACAGGGAAGGCCCCATACTATTGTAGAGGAGTGGCTGGGACAGGGAAGGCCCCATACTATTGTAGAGGAGTGGGCTAGAGGAGTGGGAGTGGGGGACAGGGAAGGCCCCATACTATTGTAGAGGAGTGGCTGGGACAGGGAAGGCCCCATACTATTGTAGAGGAGTGGCTGGGACAGGGAAGGCCAGGGAAGGCCCATACTATTGTAGAGGAGTGGCTGGGACAGGGAAGGGAAGGCCCATACTATTGTAGAGGAGTGGCTGGGACAGGGAAGGCCCCATACTATTGTAGAGGAGTGGCTGGGACAGGGAAGGCCCCATACTATTGTAGAGGAGTGGCTAGGACAGGGAAGGCCCCATACTATTGTAGAGGAGTGGCTGGGACAGGGAAGGCCCCATACTATTGTAGAGGAGTGGCTGGGACAGGGAAGGCCCCATACTATTGTGGAGGAGTGGCTGGGACAGGGAAGGCCCCATACTATTGTAGAGGAGTGGCTAGGACAGGGAAGGCCCCATACTATTGTAGAGGAGTGGCTGGGACAGGGAAGGCCCCATACTATTGTAGAGGAGTGGCTGGGACAGGGAAGGCCCCATACTATTGTAGAGGAGTGGCTGGGACAGGGAAGGCCCCATACTATATAGAGGAGTGGCTGGACAGGAAGGCCCCATACTATTGTAGAGGAGTGGCTGGGACAGGGAAGGCCCCATACTATTGTAGAGGAGTGGCTGGGACAGGGAAGGCCCCATACTATTGTAGAGGAGTACTATTGTGGAGGAGTGGGACAGGGAAGGCCCCATACTATTGTAGAGGAGTGGCTGGGACAGGGAAGCCCCATACTATTGTAGAGGAGTGGCTGGGACAGGGAAGGCCCCATACTATTGTAGAGGAGTGGCTGGGACAGGGAAGTCCCCATACTATTGTAGAGGAGTGGCTAGGACAGGGAAGGCCCCATACTATTGTAGAGGAGTGGCTGGGACAGGGAAGGCCCCATACTATTGTAGAGGAGTGGCTAGGACAGGGAAGGCCCCATACTATTGTAGAGGAGTGGCTGGGACAGGGAAGGCCCCATACTATTGTAGAGGAGTGGCTGGGACAGGGAAGGCCCCATACTATTGTAGAGGAGTGGCTGGGAGGGAAGGCCCCATACTATTGTGAGGAGTGGTGAGGGAAGGCCCCATACTATTGTGGAGGAGTGGCTGGGACAGGGAAGGCCCCATACTATTGTAGAGGAGTGGTGAGGACAGGGAAGGCCCCATACTATTGTAGAGGAGTGGCTGGGACAGGGAAGCCCCATACTATTGTGGAGGAGTGGCTGGGACAGGGAAGGCCCCATACTATTGTAGAGGAGTGGCTGGGACAGGGAAGGCCCCATACTATTGTAGAGGAGTGGCTGGGACAGGGAAGGCCCCATACTATTGTAGAGGAGTGGTGAGGACAGGGAAGCCCCATACTATTGTAGTGGAGTGGCTGGGACAGGGAAGGCCCCATACTATTGTGGAGGAGTGGCTGGGACAGGGAAGGCCCCATACTATTGTAGAGGAGTGGCTGGGACAGGGAAGGCCCCATACTATTGTAGAGGAGTGGCTGGGACAGGGAAGGCCCCATACTATTGTAGAGGAGTGGCTGGGACAGGGAAGGCCCCATACTATTGGAGTAGAGGAGTGGCTGGGACAGGGAAGGCCCCATACTATTGTAGAGGAGTGGCTGGGACAGGGAAGGCCCCATACTATTGTAGAGGAGTGGCTGGGACAGGGAAGGCCCCATACTATTGTAGAGGAGTGGCTGGGACAGGGAAGGCCCCATACTATTGTAGAGGAGTGGCTGGGACAGGGAAGGCCCCATACTATTGTAGAGGAGTGGTGAGGACAGGGGACAGGGAAGGCCCCATACTATTGTAGAGGAGTGGCTGGGACAGGGAAGGCCCCATACTATTGTATTGTAGAGGAAGTGGCTGGGACAGGGAAGGCCCATACTATTGTAGAGGAGTGGCTGGGACAGGGAAGTAGAGGAGTGGCCCCATACTATTGTAGAGGAGTGGCTGGGACAGGGAAGGCCCCATACTATTGTGGAGGAGTGGCTGGGACAGGGAAGGCCCCATACTATTGTAGAGGAGTGGCTTGGACAGGGAAGGCCCCATACTATTGTAGAGGAGTGGCTAGGACAGGGAAGGCCCCATACTATTATAGAGGAGTGGCTGGGACAGGGAAGGCCCCATACTATTGTAGAGGAGTGGCTGGGACAGGGAAGGCCCCATACTATTGTAGAGGAGTGGCTAGGACAGGGAAGGCCCCATACTATTGTAGAGGAGTGGCTGGGACAGGGAAGGCCCCATACTATTGTAGAGGAGTGGTGAGGACAGGGAAGGCCCCATTGTAGAGGAGTGGCTGGGACAGGGAAGGCCCCATACTATTGTAGAGGAGTGGCTGGGACAGGGAAGGCCCCATACTATTGTGGAGGAGTGGCTAGGACAGGGAAGGCCCCATACTATTGTAGAGGAGTGGCTGGGACAGGGAAGGCCCCATACTATTGTGGAGGAGTGGTGAGGACAGGGAAGGCCCCATACTATTGTAGAGGAGTGGTGAGGACAGGGAAGCCCCATACTATTGTAGAGGAGTGGCTGGGACAGGGAAGGCCCCATACTATTGTAGAGGAGTGGTGAGGACAGGGAAGGCCCCATACTATTGTAGAGGAGTGGCTAGGACAGGGAAGGCCCCATACTATTGTAGAGGAGTGGTGAGGGTATTTGAAAAGTCATTACATTGCTCAACATTTAACGTTTGTCATAATTATTTAAAGCAATTAAGTTGTTTACACTTTCGTCTGACTTTGGCTGCATATTTTACGCCATTTTCTTCAAATGTGAAATTGTTCTGAAGCCACGCCCATTTTTGGAAGAATTGCATTATGGGCCCTAAAAGCAAGGAAGTAGTGTCCACTGCTTGTATTTCGTATTTTGGTGAATGTAGTACGACATCTGGGAACTTTTAACATACTAATTATATCCATACTATGACCAATAAGCATACTATATACTTCATTTACATCACAAATAGTAGGGTAAGTATGAATATTGGAACACAGCTAATGTCTCAGGAAATCACCAAATGTTTTAGAAAGGTGGTAAGCTGAGATACTGATGTATCCCCCTTTGTCTGTTACACACACTGCAGAATGGTTGCGAAATTACTGACTTCTTTGAATCAGGAGGGATTTCTGAAGAAGCTGAATTTTGCAACCCTACTCTGCAGACACAGAGAGAGGCAGACAGACACAGAGAGAGGCAGACAGACACAGAGAGAGGCAGACAGACAGACACAGAGAGAGGCAGACAGACAGACACAGAGAGAGGCAGACAGACAGACACAGAGAGGCAGACAGACAGACACAGAGAGAGGCAGACAGACAGACACAGAGAGGCAGACAGACAGACAGACAGACACAGAGAGGCAGACAGACAGACACAGAGAGGCAGACAGACAGACAGAGAGGCAGACAGACAGACAGAGAGGCAGACAGACACAGAGAGGCAGACAGACACAGAGAGGCAGACAGACACAGAGAGGCAGACAGACACAGAGAGGCAGACAGACTCACCTAGACATATGGTGTGCAGCAGTCCCCAGTGCTCTCCTGCCCAGCACACACAGGCCGAAACACAGCAACACCAGGGAAGAGTCCTTCTCACTGTCCAGAGGCTGCCAAGGAGATGAGAATAGAAGGACAGATGGTTAGATTAGAGAGGGATGGTTAGATTAGAGAGGAGGGATGGTAAAATTAGGGAGGGATGGTTAGATTAGAGAGGGATGGTTAGATTAGAGAGGGATGGTTAGATTAGAGAGGGATGGTTAGAGGTTAGATTAGGGAGGGATGGTTAGATTAGAGAGGGATGGTTAGATTAGAGAGGGATGGTTAGATTAGAGAGGGATGGTTAGATTAGAGAGGGATGGTTAGATTAGAGAGGGATGGTTAGATTAGAGAGAGGGGATGGTTAGAGAGGGTAGAGAGGGATGGTTAGATTAGAGAGGGGATGGTTAGATTAGAGAGGGATGATGGTTAGATTAGAGAGGGATGGGTGGATTAATTTAGAGGAGGGATGGATGGATTAATTTAGAGAGGAGGGGATGGATTAATTTAGAGAGGGAGGGATGGATTAATTTAGAGAGGGGGATTTAGATGGAGAGAGGAGGGAATTTAGAGAGGGGATGGATTAATTTAGAGAGGAGGGGTGGTTAGATTAGAGAGGAGGATGGATTAATTTAGAGAAGAGGGATGGTTAGATTAGAGAGGAGGGATGGATTAATTTAGAGAAGAGGGATGGATTAATTTAGAGAGGGAGGGATGGATTAATTTAGAGAGGAGGGATGGATTAATTTAGAGAGGGATGGATGGATTAGATGGATTAGATTTAGAGAGGGATGGTTAGATTAATTTAGAGAGAGGGATGGATTAATTTAGAGAGGAGGGATGGTTAGATTTAGAGAGGAGGGATGGATTAATTTAGAGAGAGGGATGGTTAGATTAGAGAGGAGGGATTTAGATTAGAGAGGAGGGATGGATTAATTTAGAGAGGGAGGGATGGATTAATTTAGAGAGAGGGATGGATTAATTAGAGAGGAGAGGGATGGATTAGATTTAGAGAGAGGGATGGATTAATTTAGAGAGGGATGAGGGATGGATTAGAGATTTAGAGAGGAGGGGATGGATTAATTTAGAGAGGAGGGATTAGATTAATTTAGAGAAGAGGGATGGTTAGATTTAGAGAAGAGGGATGGATTAATTTAGAGAGAGAGGGATGGATTAATTTAGAGAGAGGGATGGATTAATTTAGAGAAGAGGATGGTTAATTTAGAGAGGGATGGATTAGATTAGAGAAGGGATTTAAGAGGGATAGAGAAGAGGGATGGTTAGATTAGAGAAGAGGGATGGTTAGAGGAGGGATGGTTAGATTAGAGGGATGGTTAGATTAGAGAGGAGGGATGGTTAGATTAGAGAAGAGGGATGGTTAGATTAGAGAAGAGAGGATGGATTAATTTAGAGAGGAGGGATGGATTAATTTAGAGAAGAGGGATGGTTAGATTAGAGAGGAGGGATGGATTAGAGAGGAGGGATTTAGAGAGAGGGATGGTTAGATTAGAGAGGGGATGGGATGGTTAGATTAGAGAGGGAGGGAGATGGGATTAGATTAGAGAGGAGGGATGGATTAATTTAGAGAAGAGGGATGGATTAATTTAGAGAGGAGGGATGGATTAATTTAGAGAGGAGGGATGGATTAATTTAGAGAGAGGGGATGGATTAGATTTAGGAAGAGGGATGGTTAATTTAGAGAGGAGGGATGGTTAATTTAGAGAGGAGGGATGGATTAATTTAGAGAGGAGGGATGGTTAGATTAGAGAGGAGGGATGGATTAATTTAGAGAAGAGGGATGGATTAATTTAGAGAAGAGGGATGGTTAGATTAGAGAGGAGGGATGGATTAATTTAGAGAAGAGGGATGGATTAATTTAGAGAAGAGGGATGGTTAGATTAGAGAGGAGGGATGGTTAGATTAGAGAGGAGGGATGGTTAGATTAGAGAGAAGAGGGAGGGATGGATTAATTAGAGAGGAGGGATGGATTAGATTTAGAAGAGGGATGGTTATTAATTTAGAGAAGAGGGATGGTTAGATTAGAGAATGGTTAGGATGGTTAGATTAGAGAGGAGGGATGGTTAGATTAGAGAGGAGGGATTAGGTTTAGATTAGAGAGGGGAGGGATTAGAGAGGAGGGATTTAGATTAGAGAGGAGGGATGGTTAGATTAGAGAGGAGGGATGGTTAGATTAGAGAGGGATGGTTAGATTAGAGAGGAGGGATGGTTAGATTAGAGAGGAGGGATGGTTAGATTAGAGAGGAGGGATGGTTAGATTAGAGAGGAGGGATGGTTAGATTAGAGAGGAGGGATGAGAAGAGGATTTAGATTAGAGAAGAGGGATGGAGGAGGGATTAGATTAGAGAGGAGGGATGGATTAGATTTAGATTAGAGAGGGATGGTTAGATTAGAGAGAGAGGATGGTTTAGATTAGAGAGAGGGATGGTTAGATTAGAGAGGGAGGGATGGTTAGATTAGAGAGGAGATTAGAGAGGAGGGATGGATTAGATTAGAGAGGAGGGATTTAGATTAGAGAGAGAAGATTAGAGGATGGTTAGATTAGAGAGGAGGGATGGTTAGATTAGAGAGAGAGGGATGGTTAGATTAGAGAGGAGGGATGGTTAGATTAGAGAGAGGGGATGGTTAGATTAGAGAGGAGGGATGGTTAGATTAGAGAGAAGAGAGGATGGTTAGATTAGAGAGGAGGGATGGTTAGATTAGAGAGGGAGGGATGGAGATTAGATTTAGAGAGGAGGGATGGTTAGATTAGAGAGGGGATGGTTAGATTTAGAGATGGTTAGATTTAGAGAGAGGGATGGGATGGTTAGATTAGAGAGGAGGGATGGTTAGATTAGAGAAGAGGGGTTAGATTAGGTGGTAGATTAGAGAGGAGGGATGGTTAGATTAGAGAGGAGGGATGGTTAGATTAGAGAGAGGGATGGTTAGATTAGAGAGAGGGATGGTTAGATTAGAGAGGGGGGATAGATTAGAGAGGAGGGATGGTTAGATTAGAGAGGAGGGATGGTTAGATTAGAGAGGAGGGATGGTTAGATTAGAGAGGAGGGATGGTTAGATTAGAGAGGAGGGATGGTTAGATTAGAGAGAGAGGGATGGTTAGATTTAGAGAGGAGGGATGGTTAGATTAGAGAGGAGGGATGGTTAGATTAGAGAGGAGGGATGGTTAGATTAGAGAGGAGGGATGGTTAGATTAGAGAGGAGGGATGGTTAGATTAGAGAGGATGGATTAGATTAGAGAAGAGGGATGGTTAGATTAGAGAGGAGGGATGGTTAGATTAGAGAGGAGGGATGGTTAGATTAGAGAGGAGGGATGGAGAGAGGGATGGTTAGATTAGAGAGGAGGGATGGTTAGATTAGAGAGGAGGGATGGTTAGATTAGAGAGGAGGGATGGTTAGATTAGAGAGGAGGGATGGTTAGATTAGAGAGGGGATTAATTTAGGAGGAGGGATGGTTAGATTAGAGAGGAGGGATGGTTAGATTAGAGAGGAGGGATGGATTAGATTAGAGAAGGGGATGGTTAGATTAGAGAGGAGGGATGGTTAGATTAGAGAGGAGGGATGGTTAGATTAGAGAGGAGGGATGGTTAGATTAGAGAGGATGGGAGAAGAGGGATGGTTAGATTAGAGAGGGGATGGATGGATTAGATTAGAGAGGAGGGATGGTTAGATTAGAGAGGGATGGTTAGATTTAGGAGGAGGGATGGTTAGATTAGAGAAGAGGATGGTTAGAGAGGTTAGATTAGAGAGGAGGGATTAGATTGTAGATTAATTTAGGGATGGAGGGATGGTTAGATTAGAGAGGAGGGATGGTTAGATTAGAGAGGAGGAGGAGAGGAGGGATGGTTAGATTAGAGAGGAGGGATGGAGAGGTGGGGTTAATTTAGAGAGGAGAGGGATGGAGAGGAGGGATAGATTAGAGAGGAGGGATGGTTAGATTTAGAGAAGAGGGATGGTTAGATTAGAGAGGAGGGATGGTTAGATTAGAGAGGAGGTTAGATTTAGAGAGGAGGGATGGTTAGATTAGAGAGAGGGATGGTTAGATTAGAGAAGAGGGATGGTTAGATTAGAGAGGAGGATGGTTAGATTAGAGAGGAGGGATGGTTAGATTAGAGAGGAGGGATGGTTAGATTAGAGAGGAGGGATGGTTAGATTAGAGAGGAGGGATGGTTAGATTAGAGAGGAGGGATGGATGGAGGGATTAGATTAGAGAGGAGGGATGGTTAGATTAGAGAGGAGGGATGGTTAGATTAGAGAGGAGGGATGGTTAGATTAGAGAGGAGGGATGGTTAGATTAGAGAAGAGGGATGGAGGGATGGTTAGATTAGAGAGGAGGATGGTTAGATTAGAGAGGAGGGATGGTTAGATTAGAGAGGAGGGATGGTTAGATTAGAGAGAGGAGGATGGTTAGATTAGAGAGGAGGGATGGTTAGATTAGAGAAGAGGGATGGTTAGATTAGAGAGGGGGGATGGTTAGATTAGAGAGGGATGGTTAGATTAGAGAAGAGGGATGGTTAGATTAGAGAGGAGGGATGGTTAGATTAGAGAGGAGGGATGGTTAGATTAGAGAAGAGGGATGGTTAGATTAGAGAGGAGGGATGGTTAGATTAGAGAGGAGGGATGGTTAGATTAGAGAGGAGGGATGGTTAGATTAGAGAGGGATGGTTAGAGAGGGGAGGGATGGTTAGATTAGAGAGAGGGATGGTTTAGATTAGAGAGAGAGGGATGGTTAGATTAGAGAGGAGGGATGGTTAGATTAGAGAGGAGGGATGGTTAGATTAGAGAGAGGGATGGTTAGATTAGAGAGGAGGGATGGTTAGATTAGAGAAGAGGGATGGTTAGATTAGATTTAGAGAGGAGAGGATGGTTAGATTAGAGAGGAGGGATGGTTAGATTAGAGAGAGAGGGATGGAGAAGAGGGATTAGATTAGAGAGGAGGGATGGTTAGATTAGAGAGAGGGTTAGAGGATGGTTAGATTTAGAGAGGAGGGATGGTTAGATTAGATTAAGAGGATTTAGAGGAGGGATGGATTAGATTAGGAAGAGGATGGTTAGATTAGAGAGGAGGGATGGTTAGATTAGAGAAGAGGGATGGTTAGATTAGAGAGGAGGGATGGTTAGATTAGAGAGGAGGGATGGAGGAGAGGAGGGATGGTTAGATTAGAGAGGAGGGATGGTTAGATTAGAGAGGAGGGATGGTTAGATTAGAGAGAGAGGAGAAGAGGGATGGTTAGATTAGAGAGGAGGGATGGTTAGATTAGAGAGGAGGGATGGTTAGATTAGAGAGGAGGGATGGTTAGATTAGAGAAGAGGGATGGTTAGATTAGAGAGGAGGGATGGTTAGATTAGAGAGGAGGGATGGTTAGATTAGAGAGGAGGGATGGTTAGATTAGAGAGGAGGGATGGTTAGATTAGAGAGGAGGGATGGTTAGATTAGAGAGGGATGGTTAGATTAGAGAGAGGATGGTTAGATTAGAGAGGAGGGATGGATTAGAGAAGGGGATTAGATTAGAGAGGAGGGATGGTTAGATTAGAGAGGATGGGATTTAGAGAGGGATGGTTAGATTAGAGAGGGATGGTTAGATTAGAGAGGGGATGGTTAGATTAGAGAGGAGGGATGGTTAGATTTAGAGAGGAGGGATGGTTAGAGAGGAGGGATGGTTAGATTGAGAGGAGGGATGGTTAGATTAGAGAGGAGGGATGGTTAGATTAGAGAGGAGGGATGGTTAGATTAGAGAGGAGGGATGGTTAGATTAGAGAGAGGAGGGATGGTTAGATTAGAGAGAGGGGGATGGTTAGATTAGAGAGGAGGGATGGTTAGATTAGAGAGAAGAGGGATGGTTAGATTAGAGAGGAGGGATGGTTAGATTAGAGAGGAGGGATGGTTAGATTAGAGAGGAGGGATGGTTAGATTAGAGAGGAGGGATGGTTAGATTAGAGAGGAGGGATGGTTAGATTAGAGAAGAGGGATGGTTAGATTAGAGAGGAGGGATGGTTAGATTAGAGAGGAGGGATGGTTAGATTAGAGGGATGGTTAGATTAGAGAGGGATTAGAGAGGAGGGATGGTTAGATTAGAGAGAGGATGGTTAGATTAGAGAGAGAGGATGGTTAGAGAGAGGATGGTTAGATTAGAGAGGAGGGATGGTTAGATTAGAGAGGAGGGATGGTTAGATTAGAGAGGAGGGATGGTTAGATTAGAGAAGAGGGATGGTTAGATTAGAGAGGAGGGATGGTTAGATTAGAGAGGAGGGATAGAGAGGAGGAGATTAGAGAGGAGGGATGGTTAGATTAGAGAGGAGGGATGGTTAGATTAGAGAGGAGGGATGATTAGAGATGGTTAGAGAGAGGAGGGATGGTTAGATTAGAGAGGAGAGGAGGGATGGTTAGATTAGAGAGGAGGGATGGTTAGATTAGAGAGGAGGGATGGTTAGAGAGGAGGGATTAGAGAGAAGAGGGATGGTTAGATTAGAGAGGAGGGATGGTTAGATTAGAGAGAAGAGGGATGGTTAGATTAGAGAGGAGGGATGGTTAGATTAGAGAGAGGGATGGTTAGTTAGAGAGGAGGGATGGTTAGATTTAGAGAGAGGGATGGTTAGATTAGAGAGGAGGGATGGTTAGATTAGAGAGGAGGGATGGTTAGATTAGAGAGGATTAGGGGGATGGTTAGATTAGAGAGGAGGGATGGTTAGATTAGAGAGGAGGGATGGTTAGATTAGAGAGGAGGGATGGTTAGATTAGAGAGGAGGGATGGTTAGATTAGAGAGGAGGGATGATGTTAGAGAGGAGGGATGTTAGATTAGAGAGGAGGGATGGTTAGATTAGAGAGGAGGATGGTTAGATTAGAGAGGGATGGTTAGATGGTTAGAGGGATTAGATTAGAGGAGGGATGGTTAGATTAGAGAAGAGGGATGGTTAGATTAGAGAGGAGGGATGGTTAGATTAGAGAGGAGGGATGGTTAGATTAGAGAGGAGGGATGGTTAGATTAGAGAGGAGGGATGGTTAGATTAGAGAGGAGGGATGGTTAGATTAGAGAGGATGGTTAGATTAGAGAGGAGGGATGGTTAGATTAGAGAGGAGGGATGGTTAGATTAGAGAGGAGGGATGGTTAGATTAGAGAGGAGGGATGGTTAGATTAGAGAGAGAGGAGGGATGGTTAGATTAGAGAGGAGGGATGGTTAGATTAGAGAGGGGATGGTTAGATTAGAGAGGAGGGATGGTTAGATTAGAGAGGAGGGATGGTTAGAGGAGGGATGGTTAGAGAGGAGGGATGGTTAGATTAGAGAGGAGGGATGGTTAGATTAGAGAGGAGGATGGTTAGATTAGAGAGAGGGATGGTTAGATTAGAGAGAGGGATAGATTAGAGGAGGGATGGTTAGATTAGAGAGGAGGGGATGGTTAGATTAGAGAGGAGGGATGGTTAGATTAGAGAGGAGGATGGTTAGATTAGAGAGGAGGGATGGTTAGATTAGAGAGGGATGGTTAGATTAGAGAGGAGGGATGGTTTAGATTAGATTAGAGTTGAAGAGGGATGGTTAGATTAGAGAGGAGGATGGTTAGATTAGAGAGGAGGGATGGTTAGATTAGAGAGAGGGATGGTTAGATTAGAGAGGAGGGATGGTTAGATTAGAGAGGAGGGATGGTTAGATTAGAGAGGAGGGATGGTTAGATTAGAGAGGAGGGATGGTTAGATTAGAGAGGAGGATGGTTAGATTAGGAGGATGGTTAGATTAGAGAGGAGGGATGGTTAGAGGAGGGATGGTTAGATTAGAGAGGAGGGATGGTTAGATTAGAGAGGAGGGATGGTTAGATTAGAGAGGAGGGATGGTTAGATTAGAGAGGAGGGATGGTTAGATTAGAGAGGAGGGTGGTTAGATTAGAGAGGAGGGATGGTTAGATTAGAGAGGAGGGATGGTTAGATTAGAGAGGAGGGATGGTTAGATTAGAGAGGAGGGATGAGAGGATGGTTAGATTAGAGAGGAGGGATGGTTAGATTAGAGAGGAGGGATGGTTAGATTAGAGAGGAGGGATGGTTAGATTAGAGAGGAGGGATGGTTAGATTAGAGAGGAGGGATGGTTAGATTAGAGAGGAGGGATGGTTAGATTAGAGAGGAGGGATGGTTAGATTAGAGAGGAGGAGAAGAGGGATGGTTAGATTAGAGAGAGGGATGGTTAGATTAGAGAGGAGGATGGTTAGATTAGAGAGGGATGGTTAGATTAGAGAGGAGGGATGGTTAGATTAGAGAGGAGGGATGGTTAGATTAGAGAGAATGGAGGATTAGAGAGGGGATGGTTAGATTAGAGAGGAGGGATGGTTAGATTAGAGAGGAGGGATGGTTAGATTAGAGAGGAGGGATGGTTAGATTAGAGAGGAGGGATGGTTAGATTAGAGAGGAGGGATGGTTAGATTAGAGAGGAGGGATGGTTAGATTAGAGAGGAGGGATGGTTAGATTAGAGAAGAGGGATGGTTAGATTAGAGAGGAGGGATGGTTAGATTAGAGAGGGATGGTTAGATTAGAGAGGAGGGATGGTTAGATTAGAGAGGGATGGTTAGATTAGAGAGGGATGGTTAGAGAGAGAGGGATTTAGATTAGAGGAGGGATGGTTAGATTAGAGAGGAGGGATTAGATTAGAGAGAGGGATGGTTAGATTAGAGAGGAGGGATGGTTAGATTAGAGAAGAGGGATGGTTAGATTAGAGAGGAGGGATGGTTAGATTAGAGAGGAGGGATGGATTAGAGAGGAGGGATGGTTAGATTAGAGAGGATGGTTAGATTAGAGAGGAGGGATGGTTAGATTAGAGGGGATGGTTAGATTAGAGAGAGGATGGGATTAGAGAGGGATGGTTAGATTAGAGAGGAGGGATGGTTAGATTAGAGATTAGAGGGATGGTTAGATTAGAGAGGAGGGATGGTTAGATGAGAGGAGGGATTAGATTAGAGAGGAGGGATGGTTAGATTTAGAGAGGAGGGATGGTTAGATTAGAGAGGAGGGATGGTTAGATTAGAGAGGAGGGATGGTTAGATTAGAGAAGAGGGATGGTTAGATTAGATTAGAGAGGAGGGATGGTTAGATTAGAGAGGAGGGATGGTTAGATTAGAGAGGAGGGATGGTTAGATTAGAGAGGAGGGATGGTTAGATTAGAGAGGAGGGATGAGAGAGCTAGATTAGAGAGGATGGTTAGATTAGATGAGGGATTTAGATTAGAGAGGAGGGATGGTTAGATTAGAGAGGAGGGATGGTTAGATTAGAGAGGAGGATGGTTAGATTAGAGAGGAGATGGTTGGTTAGATTAGAGAGGAGGGATGGATTTAGATTAGAGGAGGGATGGTTAGATTAGAGAGGAGGGATGGTTAGATTAGAGAGGAGGGATTAGGTTAGATTAGAGAGAGGGATGGTTAGATTAGAGAGGAGGGATGGTTAGATTAGAGAAGAGGGATGGTTAGATTAGAGAGGAGGGATGGTTAGATTAGAGAGGAGGGATGGTTAGATTAGAGAGGAGGGATTAGAGGATTAGATTAGATTAGAGAGGAGGGATGGTTAGATTAGAGAAGAGGGATGGTTAGATTAGAGAGGAGGGATGGTTAGATTAGAGAGGAGGGATGGTTAGATTAGAGAGGAGGGGTGGTTAGATTAGAGAGGAGGGATGGTTAGATTAGAGAGGAGGGATGGTTAGATTAGAGAGAGGGATGGTTAGATTAGAGAGAGGGATGGTTAGATTAGAGAGGAGGATGGTTAGATTAGAGAGGAGGGATGGTTAGATTAGAGAGGAGGGATGGTTAGATTAGAGAGGAGGGATGGTTAGATTAGAGAGGAGGGATGGTTAGATTAGAGAGGAGGGATGGTTAGATTAGAGAGGAGGGATGGTTAGATTAGAGAGGAGGGATGGTTAGATTAGAGAGAGGAGGGATGGTTAGATTAGAGAAGAGGGATGGTTAGATTAGAGAGGAGGGATGGTTAGATTAGAGAGGAGGGATGGTTAGATTAGAGAGGAGGGATGGTTAGATTAGAGAGGGATGGTTAGATTAGAGAGGGATGGTTAGATTAGAGAGGAGGGATGGTTAGATTAGAGAGGAGGGATGGTTAGATTAGAGAGGAGGGATGGTTAGATTAGAGAGGAGGGATGGTTAGATTAGATTTAGAGAGGAGGGATGGTTAGATTAGAGAGAGGGATGGTTAGATTAGAGAGAGGGATGGTTAGATTAGAGAGGAGGGATGGTTAGATTAGAGAGGAGGGATGGTTAGATTAGAGAGGAGGGATGGTTAGATTAGAGAGGAGGGATGGTTAGATTAGAGAGGAGGGATGGAGAGGAGGGATGGTTAGATTAGATTAGGAGGATGGTTAGATTAGAGAGGAGGGATGGTTAGATTAGATTAGAGAGAGGGATGGTTAGATTAGGAGGGATGGTTAGATTAGAGAGGAGGGATGGTTAGATTAGAGAGGAGGGATGGTTAGATTAGAGAGGAGGGATGGTTAGATTAGAAGAGGGAGGAGGGATGGTTAGATTAGAGAAGAGATTAGAGGATGGGATGGTAGATTAGAGAGGAGGGATGGTTAGATTAGAGAGGAGGTTAGATTAGATGGTTAGATTAGAGAGGAGGGATGGTTAGATTAGAGAGAGGAGGGATGGTTAGATTAGAGAAGAGGGATGGTTAGATTAGAGAGGAGGGATGGTTAGATTAGAGAGGAGGGATGGTTAGATTAGAGAGGAGGGATGGTTAGATTAGAGAGGAGGGATGGTTAGATTAGAGAGAGGGATGGTTAGATTAGAGAGGAGGGATGGTTAGATTAGAGAGGAGGGATGGTTAGATTAGAGAGGAGGGATGGTTAGATTAGAGAGGAGGGATGGTTAGATTAGAGAGGAGGGATGGTTAGATTAGAGAGGAGGGATGGTTAGATTAGAGAGGGATGGTTAGATTAGAGAGGAGGATGGTTAGATTAGAGAAGAGGGATGGTTAGATTAGAGAGGATGGTTAGATTAGAGAGGAGGGATGGTTAGATTAGAGAGGAGGGATGGTTAGATTAGAGAGGAGGGATGGTTAGATTAGAGAGGAGGGATGGGATTAGGAGGAGGGATGGTTAGATTAGAGAGGAGGATGGTTAGATTAGAGAGGAGGGATGGTTAGATTAGAGAGGATGGATTAGAGGGATGGTTAGATTAGAGAGGAGGGATGGTTAGATTAGAGAGGAGGATGGTTAGATTAGAGAGAGGGATGGTTAGATTAGAGAGAGGGATTTAGATTAGAGAGGAGGGATGGTTAGATTAGGAGGAGGGATGGTTAGATTAGAGAGGAGGGATGGTTAGATTAGAGAGGAGGGATGGTTAGATTAGAGAGAGGGATGGTTAGATTAGAGAGGAGGAGGATGGTTAGATTAGAGGGATGGTTAGATTAGAGAGGAGGGATGGTTAGATTAGAGAGAGGGATGGTTAGATTAGAGAGGAGGGATGGTTAGATTAGAGAGGAGGGATGGTTAGATTAGAGAGGAGGGATGGTTAGATTAGAGAGGAGGGATGGTTAGATTAGAGAGGGATGGTTAGATTAGAGAGGGATGGTTAGATTAGAGAGGGATGGTTAGATTAGAGAGGAGGGATGGTTAGATTAGAGAGGAGGGATGGTTAGATTAGAGAGGAGGGATGGTTAGATTAGAGAGGAGGGATGGTTAGATTAGAGAGAGGAGGGATGGTTAGATTAGAGAGGAGGGATGGTTAGATTAGAGAGGAGGGATGGTTAGATTAGAGAGGAGGGGATGGTTAGATTAGAGAGGAGGGATGGTTAGATTAGAGAGGAGGGATGGTTAGATTAGAGAGGGATGGTTAGATTAGAGAGGAGGGATGGTTAGATTAGAGAGGGATGGTTAGATTAGAGAGGAGGGATGGTTAGATTAGAGAGGAGGGATGGTTAGATTAGAGAGGAGGGATGGGTTAGATTAGATTAGAGAGGGATGGTTAGATTAGAGAGGAGGGATGGTTAGATTAGAGAGGAGGGATGGTTAGATTAGAGAGGGATGGTTAGATTAGAGAGAGGGATGGTTAGATTAGAGATGGTTAGATTAGAGAGAGGGATGGTTAGATTAGAGAGGGGGATGGTTAGATTAGAGAGGGATGGTTAGATTAGAGAGGAGGGATGGTTAGATTAGAGAGGAGGGATGGTTAGATTAGAGAGGAGGGATGGTTATATTAGAGAGGAGATGGTTAGATTAGAGAGGAGGGATGGTTAGATTAGAGAGGAGGGATGGTTAGATTAGAGATGGAGGAGGAGATGGTTAGATTAGAGAGGAGGGATGGTTAGATTAGAGGGATGGTTAGATTAGAGAGGAGATGGTTAGATTAGAGAGGGAGGGTTAGATGGTTAGATTAGAGAGAGGAGGGATGGAGGATTTAGATTAGAGAAGAGAGGGATGGTTAGATTAGAGAGGGATGGTTAGATTAGAGAGGAGGGATGGTTAGATTAGAGAGGAGGGATGGATTAGATTAGAGAGGAGGGATGGTTAGATTAGAGAGGAGGATTAGATGGTTAGATTAGAGAGGGGATGGTTAGATTAGAGAGTTAGAGAGGAGGGATGGTTAGATTAGAGAGGAGGGATGGTTAGATTAGAGAGGAGGATGATTTAGATTAGAGAGAGGGATGGTTAGATTAGAGAGGGATGGTTAGATAGATTAGAGAAGGGATGGTTAGATTAGAGAGGAGATGGGATTAGAGAGGAGGGAGGTTAGAGAGGAGGGATGGTTAGATTAGAGAAGAGGGATGGTTAGATTAGAGAGGAGGGGATGGTTAGATTAGATTAGAGGGAGGGATGGTTAGATTAGAGAGGAGGGATGGTTAGATTAGAGAGGAGGGATGGTTAGATTAGAGAGGAGGGATGGTTAGATTAGAGAGGAGGGATGGTTAGATTAGAGAGGAGGGATGGTTAGATTAGAGAGGAGGGATTTAGATTAGAGAGGGGATGGGATTAGAGAGGGGATGGTTAGATTAGAGAGGAGGGATGGTTAGATTAGAGAGGAGGATGGTTAGATTAGAGAGGAGGGATGGTTAGATTAGAGAGGAGGATGGTTAGATTAGAGAGGAGGGATGGTTAGATTAGAGAGGAGGGATGGTTAGATTAGAGAGGAGGATGGTTAGATTAGAGAGGAGGGATGGTTAGATTAGAGAGGAGGGATGGTTAGATTAGAGAGGAGGGATGGTTAGATTAGAGAGAGGAGGGATGGTTAGATTAGAGAGGAGGATGGTTAGATTAGAGAGAGGATGGTTAGATTAGAGAGGAGGGATGGTTAGATTAGAGAGGAGGATGGTTAGATTAGAGAGAGGGATGGTTAGATTAGAGAGGAGGGATGGTTAGATTAGAGAGGAGGGATGGTTAGATTAGAGAGGAGGGATGGTTAGATTAGAGAGGAGGGATGGTTAGATTAGAGAGGATTAGAGAGAGTGGTTAGATTAGAGGAGGGATGAGATTAGGAGGAGGATGGTTAGATTAGAGAGAGGGATGGTTAGATTAGAGAGGAGGGATGGTTAGATTAGAGAGGAGGGATGGTTAGATTAGAGAGGAGGGATGGTTAGATTAGAGAGGAGGGATGGTTAGATGAAGAGGGATGGTTAGATTAGAGAGGAGGGATGGTTAGATTAGAGAGGAGGATGGTTAGATTAGAGAGGAGGGATGGTAGATTAGAGAGGAGGGATGGTTAGATTAGAGAGGGATGGTTAGATTAGATTAGGATGGATGGTTAGATTAGAGAGAGGGATGGTTAGATTAGAGGGTTAGATTAGATGGTTAGATTAGAGAGAGGAGGGATGGTTAGATTAGAGAGGAGGGATGGTTTAGATTAGAGAGGAGGGATGGTTAGATTAGAGAAGGAGGGATGGTTAGATTAGAGAGGAGGATGGTTAGATTAGAGAGGAGGGATGGTTAGATTAGAGAGGAGAGGAGGGATGGTTAGATTAGAGAGGAGGGATGGTTAGATTAGAGAGGAGAGAGAGGGATGGTTAGATTAGAGAGGAGGATGGTTAGATTAGAGAGAGGGATGGTTAGATTAGAGAGGAGGATGGTTAGATTAGAGAGGAGGGATGGTTAGATTAGAGAGGAGGGATGGTTAGATTAGAGAGGAGGGATGGTTAGATTAGAGAGGAGGGATGGTTAGATTAGAGAGGAGGGATGGTTAGATTAGAGAGGATAGGTTAGATTAGAGAGAGGGATGGTTAGATTAGAGAGGAGGGATGGTTAGATTAGAGAAGAGGGATGGTTAGATTAGAGAGGAGGGATGGTTAGAGGGATTAGAGAGAGGGATGGTTAGATTAGAGAGGAGGGATGGTTAGATTAGAGAGGAGGGATGAGGGATGGTTAGATTAGAGAGGAGGGATGGTTAGATTTAGAGAGAGGAGGGATGGTTAGATTAGAGAGGAGGGATGGTTAGATTAGAGAGGAGGGATGGTTAGATTAGAGAGGAGGGGATGGTTAGATTAGAGAGGAGGGATGGTTAGATTAGAGAGGAGGGATGGTTAGATTAGAGAGGGTTAGGGATGGTTAGATTAGAGAGGAGGGATGGTTAGATTAGAGAGGAGGGATGGTTAGATTAGAGAGAGGGATGGTTAGATTAGAGAGAGGAGGGATGGTTAGATTAGAGAGGAGGGATGGTTAGATTAGAGAGAAGAGGGATGGTTAGATTAGAGAGGGAGGGATGGTTTAGATTAGAGAGGAGGGATGGTTAGATTAGAGAGAGGGATGGTTAGATTAGAGAGGAGATGGTTAGATTAGGGGATGGTTAGATTAGAGAGAGGGATGGTTAGATTAGAGAGGAGGGATGGTTAGATTAGAGAGGAGGGATGGTTAGATTAGAGAGGAGGGATGGTTAGATTAGAGAGGAGGGATGGTTAGATTAGAGAGGAGGGATGGTTAGATTAGAGAGGAGGATGGTTAGATTAGAGAGGAGGGATGGTTAGATTAGAGAGGAGGGATGGTTAGATTAGAGAGGAGGGATGGTTAGATTAGAGAGGAGGGATGGTTAGATTAGAGAGGAGGGATGGTTAGATTAGAGGAGGAGGGATGGTTAGTTAGAGATGGTTAGATTAGAGAAGAGGGATGGTTAGATTAGAGAGGAGGGATGGTTAGATTAGAGAGGAGGGATGGTTAGATTAGAGAGGAGGGATGGTTAGATTAGAGAGGGATGGTTAGATTAGAGTGGTTAGATTAGAGAGGAGGGATGGTTAGATTAGAGAGGAGGGATGGTTAGATTAGAGAGGAGGGATGGTTAGATTAGAGAGGAGGGATGGTTAGATTAGAGAGGAGGGATGGTTAGATTAGAGAGGAGGATGGTTAGATTAGAGAGGAGGGATGGTTAGATTAGAGAGGAGGGATGGTTAGATTAGAGAGGAGGGATGGTTAGATTAGAGAGGAGGGATGGTTAGATTAGAGAGAGGATGGAGATTAGGATGGTTAGATTAGAGAGGAGGGATGGTTAGATTAGAGAGGAGGGATGGTTAGATTAGAGAGGAGGGATGGTTAGATTAGAGGAGGAGGGATGGTTAGATTAGAGAGGAGGGATGGTTAGATTAGAGAGGAGGGATGGTTAGATTAGAGAGGAGGATGGTTAGATTAGAGAGGAGGGATGGTTAGATTAGAGAGGAGGGAGAAGAGGGATGGTTAGATTAGAGAGAGGGATGGTTATGGTTAGATTAGAGAGGAGGGATGGTTAGATTAGAGAGAGGATGGTTAGATTAGAGAGGAGGGATGGTTAGATTTAGAGAGGAGGGATGGTTAGATTAGGGAGGGATGGTTAGATTAGAGAGGAGTTAGATTAGAGAGGATGGATGGTTAGATTAGAGAGGAGGGATGGTTAGATTAGAGAGGATGGTTAGATTAGAGAGGAGGGATGGTTAGATTAGAGAGGAGGGATGGTTAGATTAGAGGAGGGATGGTTAGATTAGAGAGGAGGGATGGTTAGATTAGAGAGGAGGATGGTTAGATTAGAGATGGTTAGATTAGAGAGGAGGGATGGTTAGATTAGAGAGGAGGGATGGTTAGATTAGAGAGGAGGGATGGTTAGATTAGAGAGGAGGGATGGTTAGATTAGAGAGGAGGATGGTTAGATTAGAGAGATTAGAGGAGGGATGGTTAGATTAGAGAGAGGGATGGTTAGATTAGAGAGGAGGGATGGTTAGATTAGAGAGGAGGGATGGTTAGATTAGAGAGGAGGGATGGTTAGATTAGAGAGAGGGATGGTTAGATTAGAGAGAGAGGATGGTTAGATTAGAGAGGGATGGTTAGATTAGAGAGGGGATGGTTAGATTAGAGAGGAGGGATGGTTAGATTAGAGAGGAGGGATGGTTAGATTAGAGAGAGGGATGGTTAGATTAGAGAGGAGGATGGTTAGATTAGAGAGGAGGGATGGTTAGATTAGAGAGAGGAGGGATGGTTAGATTAGAGAGGAGGGATGGTTAGATTAGAGAGGAGGTTAGATTAGAGAGGAGGGATGGTTAGATTAGAGAAGAGGGATGGTTAGATTAGAGAAGAGGATGGTTAGATTAGAGAGGAGGGATGGTTAGATTAGAGAGGAGGGAGATTAGGTGGTTAGATTAGAGAGGAGGGATGGTTAGATTAGGAGGAGGGATGGTTAGATTAGAGAAGGAGGGATGGTTAGATTAGAGAGGAGGGATGGTTAGATTAGAGAGGAGGGATGGTTAGATTAGAGAGGAGGGATGGTTAGATTAGAGAGGAGGGATTAGATTAGAGAGGAGGGATTTAGATTAGAGAGAGGGATGGTTAGATTAGAGAGGAGGGATGGTTAGATTAGAGGGAGGAGGGATGGTTAGATTAGAGAGGAGGGATGGTTAGATTAGAGAGGAGGGATGGTTAGATTAGAGGAGGGATGGTTAGATTAGAGAGGAGGGATGGTTAGATTAGAGAGGAGGGATGGGGATTAGAGAGGAGGGATGGTTAGATTAGAGAGGAGGGATGGTTAGATTAGAGAGGAGGGATGGTTAGATTAGAGAGGAGGGATGGTTAGATTAGAGAGGAGGGATGGTTAGATTAGAGAGGAGGGATGGTTAGATTAGAGAGGAGGGATGGTTAGATTAGAGAGGAGGGATGGTTAGATTAGAGAGGAGTTAGATTAGAGAGGAGTTAGATTAGAGAGGAGGGATGGTTAGATTAGAGAGGAGGGATGGTTAGATTAGAGAGGAGGGATGGTTAGATTAGAGAGGAGGGATGGTTAGATTAGAGAGGAGGGATGGTTAGATTAGAGAGGAGGGATGGTTAGAGAGGAGGGATGGTTAGATTAGAGAGGAGGGATGGTTAGATTAGAGAGGAGGGGTTAGATTAGAGAAGAGGGATTTAGATTAGAGAGGAGGGATGGTTAGATTAGAGAGGAGGGATGGTTAGATTAGAGAGGAGGGATGGTTAGATTAGAGAGGAGGGATGGTTAGATTAGAGAAGGAGGATGGTTAGATTAGAGAGGAGGGATTTAGATTAGAGAGGAGGGATGGTTAGATTAGAGAGGAGGGATGGTTAGATTAGAGAGGAGGGATGGTTAGATTAGAGAGGAGGGATGGTTAGATTAGAGAGGGATGGTTAGATTAGGATGGTTAGATTAGAGAGGAGGGATGGTTAGATTAGGAGGAGGGATGGTTAGATTAGAGAGGAGGGATGGTTAGATTAGAGAGGAGGGATGGTTAGATTAGAGAGGAGGGATGGTTAGATTAGAGAGAAGAGGGATGGTTAGATTAGAGAGGAGGGATGGTTAGATTAGAGAGGAGGGATGGTTAGATTAGAGAGGAGGGATGGTTAGATTAGAGAGGAGGGATGGTTAGATTAGAGAGGAGGGATGGTTAGATTAGAGAGGAGGGATGGTTAGATTAGAGAGAGGGATGGTTAGATTAGAGAGGAGGGATGGTTAGATTAGAGAGGAGGGATGGTTAGATTAGAGAGGAGGGATGGTTAGATTAGATTAGAGAGAGGGATGGTTAGATTAGAGAGGAGGGATGGTTAGATTAGATTTAGAGAGGAGGGATGGTTAGATTAGAGAGGAGGGATGGTTAGATTAGAGAGGAGGGATGGTTAGATTAGAGAGGAGGGATGGTTAGATTAGAGAGGAGGGATGGTTAGATTAGAGAGGAGGGATGGTTAGATTAGAGAGGGATGGTTAGATTAGGTTTAGATTAGAGAAGAGGGAGAGGAGGGATGGTTAGATTAGAGAGGAGGGATGGTTAGATTAGAGAGGAGGGATGGTTAGATTAGAGAGGAGGGATGGTTAGATTAGAGAGGAGGGATGGTTAGATTAGAGAGGAGGGATGGTTAGATTAGAGAGGAGGGATGGTTAGATTAGAGAGGAGGGATGGTTAGATTAGAGAGGAGGGATGGTTAGATTAGAGAGGAGGATGGTTAGATTAGAGAGGAGGGATGGTTAGATTAGAGAGGAGGGATGGTTAGATTAGAGAGGAGGGATGGTTAGATTAGAGAGGAGGATGGTTAGATTAGAGAGGAGGGATGGTTAGATTAGAGAGGAGGGATGGTTAGATTAGAGAGGAGGGATGGTTAGATTAGAGAGGAGGGATGGTTAGATTAGAGAGGAGGGATGGTTAGATTAGAGAGGAGGGATGGTTAGATTAGAGAGGAGGGATGGTTAGATTAGAGAGGAGGGATGAGAGTTTAGATTAGAGAGGAGGGATGGTTAGATTAGGATGGTTAGATTAGAGAGGGATGGAGGAGAGGATGGTTAGATTAGAGAGGAGGGATGGTTAGATTAGAGAGGAGGGATGGTTAGATTAGAGAGGGATGGTTAGATTAGAGAGGAGGATGGTTAGAGAGGAGGGATGGTTAGATTAGAGAGGAGGGATGGTTAGATTAGAGAGGAGGGATGGTTAGATTAGAGAGGAGGGATGGTTAGATTAGAGGAGGGATGGTTAGATTAGAGAGGAGGATGGTTAGATTAGAGAGGAGGGATGGTTAGATTAGAGAGGAGGGATGGTTAGATTAGAGGAGGATAGATTAGGGATGGTTAGATTAGAGAGGAGGGATGGTTAGATTAGAGAGGAGGGATGGTTAGATTAGAGAGGAGGGATGGTTAGATTAGATTAGAGAGGAGGGATGGTTAGATTAGAGAGGAGGGATGGTTAGATTAGAGAGGAGGGATGGTTAGATTAGAGAGGAGGGATGGTTAGATTAGAGAGGGGGATGGTTAGATTAGAGAGGAGGGATGGTTAGATTAGAGAGGAGGTTAGATGGTTAGATTAGAGAGGAGGGATGGTTAGAGAGGAGGGATGGTTAGATTAGAGAGGAGGGATGGTTAGATTAGAGAGGAGGGATGAGATTAGAGAGGAGGATGGTTAGATTAGAGAGAGGGATGGTTAGATTAGAGAGGAGGGATGGTTAGATTAGAGAGGAGGGATGGTTAGATTAGAGAGGAGGGATGGTTAGATTAGAGAGGAGGGATGGTTAGATTAGAGAGGAGGGATGGTTAGATTAGAGAGGAGGGATGGTTAGATTAGAGAGGAGGGATGGTTAGATTAGAGAGGAGGGATGGTTAGATTAGAGAGGAGGGATGGTTAGATTAGAGAGGAGGGATGGTTAGATTAGAGAGGGATGGTTAGATTAGAGAGGAGGGATGGTTAGATTAGAGAGGAGGGATGGTTAGATTAGAGAGGAGGGATGGTTAGATTAGAGAGGAGGATGGTTAGATTAGAGAGGAGGGATGGTTAGATTAGAGAGGAGGGATGGTTAGATTAGAGAGGAGGGATGGTTAGATTAGAGAGGAGGGATGGTTAGATTAGAGAGGAGGGATGGTTAGATTAGAGAGGAGGGATGGTTAGATTAGAGAGGAGGGATGGTTAGATTAGAGAGGAGGGATGGTTAGATTAGAGAGGGATGGTTAGATTAGAGAGAGAGGGATGGTTAGATTAGAGAGGAGGGATGGTTAGATTAGAGAGGGATGGTTAGATTAGAGAGGGATGGTTAGATTAGAGAGGAGGGATGGTTAGATTAGAGAGGATGGAGATTAGAGATGGATTAGATTAGAGAGGAGGGATGGTTAGATTAGAGAGGAGGGATGGTTAGATTAGAGAGGAGGGATGGTTAGATTAGAGAGGGATGGGATGGAGGAGGATTTAGATTAGAGAGGAGGGATGGTTAGATTAGAGAGAGGGATGGTTAGATTAGAGAAGAGGGATGGTTAGATTAGAGAGGGATGGTTAGATTAGAGAGGAGGGATGGTTAGATTAGAGAGGAGGGATGGTTAGATTAGAGAGGAGGGATGGTTAGATTAGAGAGGAGGGATGGTTAGATTAGAGAGGAGGGAGATTAGGAGGAGGGATGGTTAGATTAGAGAGGAGGATGGGATTAGAGTGGTTAGATTAGAGAGGAGGGATGGTTAGATTAGAGAGGAGGGATGGTTAGATTAGAGATGGTTAGATTAGAGAGGAGGGATGGTTAGATTAGAGAGGAGGGATGGTTAGATTAGAGAGGAGGGTTATGGTTTAGATTAGAGAGGAGGGATGGTTAGATTAGAGAGGAGGGATGGTTAGATTAGAGAGGAGGGATGGTTAGATTAGAGAGGAGGGATGGTTAGATTAGAGAGGGATGGGATTAGGTTAGATTAGAGAGGAGATGGTTAGATTAGAGATGGTTAGATTAGGAGAGAGGGGATGGTTAGATTAGAGAGGAGGGATGGTTAGATTAGAGAGAGGAGGGATGGTTAGATTAGAGAGGAGGGATGGTTAGATTAGAGAGGAGGGATGGTTAGATTAGAGAGGAGGGATGGTTAGATTAGAGAGGGATGGTTAGATTAGAGAGGGATGGTTAGATTAGAGAGGAGGGATGGTTAGATTAGAGAGGAGGGATGGTTAGATTAGAGAGGAGGGATGGTTAGATTAGAGAGGAGGGATGTTATTAGAAGTTGTTTATTCCTTTTATCTTCTTCAGATGTCTAAACTCAATTCTCTCATCACAAAAAAAACCCACAAAAAACATTGTCTGAAGGTTTTTTTGTGCTCAACGCCATATTTATAGTAGTACATTTTGAGAACGTGTCGAAATATTTCTGAATAAAATCATCCAAAGTGCCGGTTCTTACCTTGGCCCTCCGAGAGTTACAATACTGGATCCAGCCCAAGTAGACCTGGCAGAAGGAGTCCCTGGAGATGCCAGCCAGGCGGTGGTCGTAGTCTTGGTCTATGTTGGGGTTAAAGGTCGGGTCCAGGTCCACGTAGTTCCTTTCTCCACAGGCCTTCAGCCCCTCCCTCATCGTCTCATTGGCCAGCCACTCCTCCAGCTTGGTAGAGGCTATTACGTAGTATATGATCCCCTGGAGAGAGGAAGTAGGGAGAGAGGAAGTAGGGAGAGAGGAAGTAGGGAGAGAGGAAGGGAAGTAGGGGGGGAAGCAGATGGGGAGAGGGGAAGTAGGGGGGGAGGAAGCAGATGGGGAGAGGAAGTAGATGGGGAGAGGAAGTAGATGGGGAGAGGAAGTAGGGAGAGAACACAAGTTTAGGAGTTTAGTACCTTTCTCATGGGCAGTAGGAGATTACATATAGTTAATCTGTAATAACACCTGATTCGAACCGATAACCTCTCCGGTTAACCTGCTACGCCAGTGTAGAATAGATGCAAACAGCAGACTAACAGCCGGGCCCTCCCACTCACCTTGACGTAGTAAGTAGTCAGGATGCGTCGGAGGTCAAACACCTGGAGCATGGAGGCAGCGCTGTTGTCCGTGATGCTGTAGCCCTCCAGGACGTACTTGGTGACCAGCACCTCCCAGGCCAGCCAGCGCTGTCCGAAGGCCGCGTTGAAGGAAAGGACATGTGGCAGGTGACCTGGCTCACAGCAGCAGCAGCTCTCGTCCTCCTCCACCCCCTCCGTGATGGCCTCCACCTCCCTCTGTTGGCAGTACGTACCTGGGGGGACAGGACGGCTTCAGAAACAATGACAGGACGGCTTCAGAAACATGCTATAATGCTTCATAAACTCGATAACCTAACCCTAACAATGACAGGACAGCTTCAGAAAAACCTCGTGAACACTATGATTTAAACGTAAAGGGCCGTTATTCTGACTGGAGATCTGCAGGATGAACTCAAGTCGCCCGTTGACAATCAACCAACGATTGAATAAACCAGGCAGAATTGTACTCGTTTGATATCAAGTCAAATCAGGTCCCGAGAGAATTGTAAGAAACCCTCTTCACATAGAAAGTTTAGCCACTTCCATAAAAACCTGTCTTATTGTCTTATTTCTTCTACAAGACCAAGACCGCGTCAGAAATAAATCTGTCCTTTCTTCCGTAAACACTTCCATGACTGTGGGAACTCCGTCTAGGCCAAGCCTACACCAATCCAATGCTTTTAAACGTGTGGGGAGTAGGGAACGAGTGCACACTTCAGGAGGAAGGAGAGCTACTTAGCTAGCAAGTTGAGTTTATTTCGTTTTGACTCCATCCCTCCCTCCCTCCTTCCTGACCTCTGAACTCCAGTCCTCGGAGCTGGAAGGTGACCAGTCCATTGCCGATCTCCACCAGGTGAACCAGAGCGTTGAGGTAGTCTGAAGCCAGGATGAAGCAGTCTCCTGTGGTGTAGTTCCCCCAGCGGCCCAGCAACAGGTCTCCGCAGAGGCTGTGCTGCAGGGAGCGCGTCAGGTGCTCATAGAATATGGAATTCAGGTTGTTGTCGTCAGAACCTGATGGAGGAAAGGAGAAATTAACTTCAACAAGATGGGGGGAAAAAATAATTGCTAACTGTTTCTACAAACTCGTTTTTTTTCTCCAACCAAAATATATGAATCTTGTAGCAAACTGAAGGTGAGAAAATCAGCAACTGCTGATAGGAGTACTTTTGGTAATACTTTAGATTAGAGTATTAGATTAGTGATTAGAGTATTATATTAGAGATTAGAGTAATAGATTAGAGATTAGATATTTAGATTTGAGTATTAGAGATCAGAGAATTAGATTAGAGATTATAGATTTAGATTAGAAATCAGATAATTAGATCAGACTATTAGATTAGATATTAGAGAATAATACTAGAGATTTGAGTAATAGATTAGAGTATTAGAGTAATAGATTAGAGATTTAGATTAGAGTAATAGATGAGAGTATTATATTACAGATTAGAGTAATACCAGTTGATAGGTTAGATCACATTTAAACGATCGTTTTATGAAATTAAAAGTGAAATCTGAACACTTCCACTTGTCTTTTCCTACCAGCACTGACAATGTTGATGGCCACTTATTGAAGAACATGGACTAAAACTGACCACCTAGCTATCTGAATATACTAACTACTGTGATATGTGGTTGTCCCATCTAGCTATCTGAATATACTAACTACTGTGATATGTGGTGGTCTCACCTAGCTATCTGAATATACTAACTACTGTGATATGTGGTTGTCTCACCTAGCTATCTGAATATACTAACTACTGTGATATGTGGTTGTCCACCTAGCTATCTGAATATACTAACTACTGTGATATGTGGTTGTCCCACCTAGCTATCTGAATATACTAACTACTGTGATATGTGGTTGTCCCACCTAGCTATCTGAATATACTAACTACTGTAATATGTGGTTGTCTCACCTAGCTATCTGAATATACTAACTACTGTGATATGTGGTTGTCCACCTAGCTATCTGAATATACTAACTACTGTGATATGTGGTTGTCTCACCTAGCTATCTGAATATACTAACTACTGTGATATGTGGTTGTCCCACCTAGCTATCTGAATATACTAACTACTGTGATATGTGGTTGTCCCATCTAGCTATCTGAATATACTAACTACTGTGATATGTGGTTGTCCCACCTAGCTATCTGAATATACTAACTACTGTGATATGTGGTTGTCCCACCTAGCTATCTGAATATACTAACTACTGTGATATGTGGTTGTCCACCTAGCTATCTGAATATACTAACTACTGTGATATGTGGTTGTCCCACCTAGCTATCTGAATATACTGTGATATGTGGTTGTCCCATCTAGCTATCTGAATATACTGTGATATGTGGTTGTCCACCTAGCTATCTGAATATACTGTGATATGTGGTTGTCCCATCTAGCTATCTGAATATACGAACTACTGTGATATGTGGTTGTCCCATCTAGCTATCTGAATATACTAACTACTGTGATATGTGGTTGTCCACCTAGCTATCTGAATATACTAACTACTGTGATATGTGGTTGTCCCATCTAGCTATCTGAATATACTAACTACTGTGATATGTGGTTGTCCACCTAGCTATCTGAATATACTAACTACTGTGATATGTGGTTGTCCCACCTAGCTATCTGAATATACTAACTACTGTGATATGTGGTTGTCCACCTAGCTATCTGAATATACTAACTACTGTGATATGTGGTTGTCCCACCTAGCTATCTGAATATACTAACTACTGTGATATGTGGTTGTCCCACCTAGCTATCTGAATATACTAACTACTGTGATATGTGGTTGTCCCACCTAGCTATCTGAATATACTAACTACTGTGATATGTGGTTGTCCCACCTAGCTATCTGAATATACTAACTACTGTGATATGTGGTTGTCCCACCTAGCTATCTGAATATACTAACTACTGTGATATGTGGTTGTCCACCTAGCTATCTGAATATACTAACTACTGTGATATGTGGTTGTCCCACCTAGCTATCTGAATATACTGTGATATGTGGTTGTCCCATCTAGCTATCTGAATATACTGTGATATGTGGTTGTCCACCTAGCTATCTGAATATACTGTGATATGTGGTTGTCCCATCTAGCTATCTGAATATACGAACTACTGTGATATGTGGTTGTCCCATCTAGCTATCTGAATATACTAACTACTGTGATATGTGGTTGTCCACCTAGCTATCTGAATATACTAACTACTGTGATATGTGGTTGTCCCATCTAGCTATCTGAATATACTAACTACTGTGATATGTGGTTGTCCACCTAGCTATCTGAATATACTAACTACTGTGATATGTGGTTGTCCCACCTAGCTATCTGAATATACTAACTACTGTGATATGTGGTTGTCCACCTAGCTATCTGAATATACTAACTACTGTGATATGTGGTTGTCCCACCTAGCTATCTGAATATACTAACTACTGTGATATGTGGTTGTCCCACCTAGCTATCTGAATATACTAACTACTGTGATATGTGGTTGTCCCACCTAGCTATCTGAATATACTAACTACTGTGATATGTGGTTGTCCACCTAGCTATCTGAATATACTAACTACTGTAATATGTGGTTGTCCACCTAGCTATCTGAATATACTAACTACTGTGATATGTGGTTGTCCCATCTAGCTATCTGAATATACTAACTACTGTGATATGTGGTTGTCCCACCTAGCTATCTGAATATACTAACTACTGTGATATGTGGTTGTCCACCTAGCTATCTGAATATACTGTGATATGTGGTTGTCCCATCTAGCTATCTGAATATACTAACTACTGTGATATGTGGTTGTCCACCTAGCTATCTGAATATACTAACTACTGTGATATGTGGTTGTCCCATCTAGCTATCTGAATATACTAACTACTGTGATATGTGGTTGTCCACCTAGCTATCTGAATATACTAACTACTGTGATATGTGGTTGTCCCATCTAGCTATCTGAATATACTAACTACTGAGATATGTGGTTGTCTCACCTAGCTATCTGAATATACTAACTACTGTGATATGTGGTTGTCCCACCTAGCTATCTGAATATACTAACTACTGTGATATGTGGTTGTCCCACCTAGCTATCTGAATATACTAACTACTGTGATATGTGGTTGTCCCACCTAGCTATCTGAATATACTAACTACTGTGATATGTGGTTGTCCCACCTAGCTATCTGAATATACTAACTACTGTGATATGTGGTTGTCCCACCTAGCTATCTGAATATACTGTGATATGTGGTTGTCCCATCTAGCTATCTGAATATACTAACTACTGTGATATGTGGTGGTCTCACCTAGCTATCTGAATATACTAACTACTGTGATATGTGGTTGTCCCACCTAGCTATCTGAATATACTAACTACTGTGATATGTGGTTGTCCACCTAGCTATCTGAATATACTAACTACTGTGATATGTGGTTGTCCACCTAGCTATCTGAATATACTAACTACTGTGATATGTGGTTGTCCCACCTAGCTATCTGAATATACTGTGATATGTGGTTGTCCACCTAGCTATCTGAATATACTGTGATATGTGGTTGTCCACCTAGCTATCTGAATATACTGTGATATGTGGTTGTCCCACCTAGCTATCTGAATATACTAACTACTGTGATATGTGGTTGTCCCATCTAGCTATCTGAATATACTAACTACTGTGATATGTGGTTGTCCCATCTAGCTATCTGAATATACTAACTACTGTGATATGTGGTTGTCCCACCTAGCTATCTGAATATACTAACTACTGTGATATGTGGTTGTCCACCTAGCTATCTGAATATACTAACTACTGTGATATGTGGTTGTCCCATCTAGCTATCTGAAGATGAATATACTAACTACTGTGATATGTGGTTGTCCCACCTAGCTATCTGAATATACTAACTACTGTGATATGTGGTTGTCCCATCTAGCTATCTGAATATACTAACTACTGTGATATGTGGTTGTCCACCTAGCTATCTGAAGATGAATATACTAACTACTGTGATATGTGGTTGTCCCACCTAGCTATTTTATTTTTTTATTTCACCTTTATTTAACCAGGTAGGCAAGTTGAGAACAAGTTCTCATTTACAATTGCGACTACTGTGATATGTGGTTGTCTCACCTAGCTATCTGATGATGAATGAAGTATAAGTGCCTCTGGATTAGAGAGTCTGATAAATGAGTAACATGCTGGTCATTTATGAACATTTGAACATCTTGGCCATGTTCTGTTATAATCTCCACCCGGCACAGCCAGAAGAGGACTGGCCACCCCACATAGCCTGGTTCCTCTCTAGGTTTCTTCCTAGGTTTTGGCCTTTCTAGGGAGTTTTTCCTAGCCACCGTGCTTCTACACCTACATTGCTTGCTGTTTGGGGTTTTAGGCTGGGTTTCTGTACAGCACTTTGAGATATCAGCTGATGTACCAAGGGCTATATAAATACATTTGATTTGATTAACATGTCATGTAAAGACAGAGACAGATTCCACCCACCTGGGTTTCTGTCCAGTTGAGAAGCCAGTCTGGTGTTGGAGTGATCTACTCTCTTAGTGCTGCAATAAAGAACAGATCAATCAGAAATTCACTCTGACTGATACTACCAACACACATCTACCAAGAGGAGTAAAATGACTAGACAGACAGACAGACAGAGAGAGCGACGGAGAGAGAGAGAAACAGAAAAACAGCTAGACAGACAGACAGCGACAGACTAGTATCAGAGAGATCATTACTTGTAGTCTCTCTCCCAGAACTTGACAGGTCTGACGTAGGAGGTGATGAAGATGGCGCTGCCCAGGAAAGGGTTGAGAGGAGTAGAGAGGACAGCTGACACTACAGCCTGAACAAACAGCATGGCAGAGTCTGGGAGAGAGTGGGGTGTCAAGGAGATTTACACACCTCACAAAACCTTCAAAAGATAAATCCGAGATACGTCAAGTCCTACTCTCAGCTAAATTAACATCTATACTATATTCAGGACATGATCAACATGAAAAACAAGGTTATTCAACAGTGTGTGGGTATCTATTCTCAATTATTTATAGATTTGTAGCCGTTCTGTGGAAAAAGGGGGAGAAACCTGTAAAAAAAAAAAGGTTGTCCATTCAGACGCGAGTAAATAGTCTTGACAGTAGAGATCACGTGGGAGGTTCATCTGACCACGGTAAAAAACACAAAGGATACGAGGCACAGCGAAGGGCTGGGCGAAGGCGTGAAAGGCCGACCCCCAGGTGATCTGCCAGGGGGCGATGTAGGTGTAGATAAAACACAGCTTGTAGAACAGCTCCCAGAGCTACACAACAGGAGAGAGAGAGAGAGAGAGAGAGAGAGAGAGAGAGAGAGAGAGAGAGAGAGAGAGAGAGAGAGATATAGTTATTAGTTATTATTATTAGAGTTAACTTCATATGTACTACACAAAACACTTACCTTTTACCTTCCTTACATTTACAGTGAGGGGGAAAAAAGTATTTGATCCCCTTGCGGATTTTGTACGTAAATCTACCATTAAAATTATAGACGGGTCATTTCTTTGTCAGCGGGCAAACGTACAAAATCAGCAAAGGGGGATAAAATATTTTTCTCCCCTCATTGTATTGAACGTGAAAATACACATTGATCAACATTTCTGTAAATGTGCCATATTTAGCCAGCCATCTTATTTTCCTATGTGGGTAGGAAGAGGTAGGAAAACATACTCTGGTCAGATTTTCTATATTTTAATCCTTATATTATATCTTAAAGAACAGGGCTGTGTTTCATTCTGGCAAGATGCTTCCTTCGTTAACTCACCCTCCGACTGGCTCCACCCAGTTACCTGCAGTAATGCTGGTCTCCACCCAGTTACCTGCAGTAATGCTGGTCTCCACCCAGTTACCTGCAGTAATGCTGGTCTCCACCCAGTTACCTGCAGTAATGCTAAGTTACCTGCAGTAATGCTGGTCTCCACCCAGTTACCTGCAGTAATGCTGGTCTCCACCCAGTTACCTGCAGTAATGCTGGTCTCCACCCAGTTACCTGCAGTAATGCTGGTCTCCACCCAGTTACCTGCAGTAATGCTGGTCTCCACCCAGTTACCTGCAGTAATGCTGGTCTCTACCCAGTTACCTGCAGTAATGCTGGTCTCTACCCAGTTACCTGCAGTAATGCCGGTCTCCACCCAGTTACCTGCAGTAATGCCGGTCTCTACCTGCAGTTACCCAGTAATGTTCCACCCAGTTACCTGCAGTAATGCTGGTCTCCACCCAGTTACCTGCAGTAATGCTGGTCTCCACCCAGTTACCTGCAGTAATGCTGGTCTCCACCCAGTTACCTGCAGTAATGCCTCCAGGTCTCCCCAGTTACCTGCAGTAATGCACCCAGTTACCTGCAGTAATGCTGGTCTCCACCCAGTTACCTGCAGTAATGCTGGTCTCCACCCAGTTACCTGCAGTAATGCTGGTCTCCACCCAGTTACCTGCAGTAATGCTGGTCTCCACCCAGTTACCTGCAGTAATGCCGGTCTCCACCCAGTTACCTGCAGTAATGCTGGTCTCCACCCAGTTACCTGCAGTAATGCTGGTCTCCACCCAGTTACCTGCAGTAATGCTGGTCTCCACCCAGTTACCTGCAGTAATGCTGGTCTCCACCCAGTTACCTGCAGTAATGCCAATCCCAGTTACCTGCAAATGCCTGGTCTCCACCCAGTTACCTGCAGTAATGCTGGTCTCCACCCAGTTACCTGCAGTAATGCCGGCTCCACCCAGTTACCTGCAGTAATGCTGAACATCTAATGCAGTGGTCTCCACCCAGTTACCTGCAGTAATGCGGGTCTCTACCCAGTTACCTGGACCCAGTTACCTGCAACCCAGTTACCTGCAGTAATGCCGGTCACAGTTACCTGAGTCAGTCTCCACCCAGTTACCTGCAGTAATGACCCAGTTACCCATGACCCAGTTGGTGCCGGTTGACCCAGTTACCTGCAAGTGCTCTCACCCAGTTACCTGAACCATGCTGGTCTCCACCAAGTTACCTGCAGTAATGCTGGTCTCTACCCAGTTACCTGCAGTAATGCTGGTCTCCACCCAGTTACCTGCAGTAATGCTTGCACAAAATCCAATCCCATCAAATGTACGAAGTGGAGTAAAAGAGGGCAGAAGGAACATCTTCATGGAATTAAGCACAGTACTTGAGTCAGCGGGAATTGAACCCATGACCCTTGGTGTTGAAAGTGCTCCATGCTGAACCAGCGGTACCGAACCATACTGGGCCAGCGGTACCGAACCATACTGGGCCAGCGGTACCAAACCATACTGGGCCAGCGGTACCGAACCATACTGGGCCAGCGGTACCCATCAACCATACTGGGCCAAGAGCGATAGAAGAACCATGCTGGGCCAGCGGTACCGAACCATACTGGGCCAGCGGTACCGAACCATACTGGGCCAGCGGTACCGAACCATACTCGAACCATACTGGGCCAGCGATACCGAACCATGCTGGGCCAGCGGTACCGAACCATGCTGGGCCAGCGGTACCGAACCATGCTGGGCCAGCGGTACCGAACCATACTGGGCCAGCGGTACCATACTGGGCCAGCGGTACTGGGCCAGCGGTACTGGGCCAGCGGTACCGAACCATGCTGGGCCAGAGGTACCGAACCATGCTGGGCCAGAGGTACCGAACCATGCTGGGCCAGAGGTACCGAACCATGCTGGGCCAGCGGTACCGAACCATACTGGGCCAGCGGTACCGAACCATACTGGGCCAGCGGTACAGGACCATACTGGGCCAGCGGTACCGAACCACACTGGGCCATGCTGGGCCAGAGGTACCGAACCATGCTGGGCCAGCGGTACCGAACCATGCTGGGCCAGCGGTACCGAACCATGCTGGGCCAGCGGTACCGAACCATACTGGGCCAGCGGTACTGGGCCAGCGGTACCGAACCATGCTGGGCCAGCGGTACTGGGCCAGCGGTACCGAACCATGCTGGGCCAGAGGTACCGAACCATGCTGGGCCAGAGGTACCGAACCATGCTGGGCCAGAGGTACCGAACCATGCTGGGCCAGAGGTACCGGACCATGCTGGGCCAGAGGTACCGGACCATGCTGGGCCAGCGGTACCGAACCATACTGGGCCAGCGGTACCGGACCATGCTGGGCCAGCGGTACCGGACCATGCTGGGCCAGCGGTACCGAACCATACTGGGCCAGCGGTACCGAACCATACTGGGCCAGCGGTACTGGGCCAGCGGTACTGAACCACGCTGGGCCAGCGGTACCGAACCACGCTGGGCCAGCGGTACCGAACCACGCTGGGCCAGCGGTACCGAACCACGCTGGGCCAGCGGTACCATGCTGGGCCATGCTGGGCCAGCGGTACCGAACCATGCTGGGCCAGCGGTACCGAACCATACTGGGCCAGCGGTACCGAACCATGCTGGGCCAGCGGTACCGAACCATGCTGGGCCAGAGGTACCGAACCATGCTGGGCCAGAGGTACCGAACCATGCTGGGCCAGCGGTACCGAACCATGCTGGGCCAGCGGTACCCAGCGACCATGCTGGGCCAGCGGTACCGAACCATGCTGGGCCAGCGGTACCCGACCATACTGGGCCAGCGGTACCGAACCATACCAGCTGGGCCAGCGGGTACCGAACCATGCTGGGCCAGCGGTACCGAGAGGTACCGGACCATGCTGGGCCAGCGGTACCGAACCATACTGGGCCAGCGGTACTGGGGCCAGCGGTACCGAACCATACTGGGCCAGCGGTACCGAACCATGCTGGGCCAGCTGGGCCAGAGGTACCAACCATGGGCCAGCGGTGCTGGGCCAGCGGTACCGGGCCATGCTGGGCCAGCGGTACCGACCATGAACCATGCTGGGCCAGCGGTACAGCGGTACCGAACCATACTGGGCCAGAGGTACCGAACCATGCTGGGCCAGAGGTACCGAACCATGCTGGGCCAGAGGTACCGAACCATACTGGGCCAGCGGTACTGGCTGGGCCAGCGGTACCGAACCATACTGGGCCAGCGGCCCGAACCATGCTGGGCCAGAGGTACCGACCATGCTGGGCCAGAGGTGCCATGCTGGGCCAGAGGTACCGAACCATACTGGGCCAGCGGTACCCCAACCATACTGGGCCAGCGGTACCGAACCATACTGGGCCAGCGGTACTGAACCATACTGGGCCAGCGGTACCGAACCATGCTGGGCTGGACCAGCGGTACCCCCATACTGAACCATGCTGGGCCAGCGGTACCGAACCATGGGCTGGGCCAGCGGTACCGGACCATGCTGGGCCAGCGGTACCGAACCATACTGGGCCAGCGGTACCGAACCATACTGGGCCAGCGGTACCGGGCCACCATACTGGGCCAGCGGTACCGAACCATACTGGGCCAGCGGTACCGGACCATACTGGGCCAGCGGTACCGAACCATACTGGGCCAGCGGTACCGGACCATACTGGGCCAGCGGTACCGAACCATACTGGGCCAGCGGTACCGAACCATACTGGGCCAGCGGTACCGAACCATGCTGGGCCAGCGGTACCGAACCATACTGGGCCAGCGGTACTGGGCCAGCGGTACCGAACCATACTGGGCCAGAGGTACCGAACCATGCTGGGCCAGAGGTACCGACCATGCTGGGCCAGCGGTACCGAACCATACTGGGCCAGCGGTACCGAACCATGCTGGGCCAGCGGTACCGAACCATGCTGGGCCAGAGGTACCGAACCATACTGGGCCAGCGGTACCGAACCATGCTGGGCCAGCGGTACCGAACCATACTGGGCCAGCGGTACTGGGCCAGCGGTACCGAACCATACTGGGCCAGCGGTACCGGGCCAGCGGTACCATACTGGGCCAGCGGTACCGAACCATGCTGGGCCAGCGGTACCCGAACCATGCTGGGCCAGCGGTACCGAACCATGCTGGGCCAGCGGTGCCGAACCATGCTGGGCCAGCGGTACCGGACCATACTGGGCCAGCGGTACCGGACCACACTGGGCCAGTGGGCCATACTGGGCCAGCGGTATACTGGGCCAGCGGTACTGACCATACTGGGCCAGCGGTACCGAACCATACTGGGCCAGCGGTACCGAACCATGCTGGGCCAGCGGTACCGGACCATACTGGGCCAGCGGTACCGGACCATATGCTGGGCCAGCGGTACCGACCATACCATGCTGGCCAGAGGTACCGAACCATACTGGGCCAGCCACCATACTGGGCCAGCGGTACCGAACCATACTGGGCCAGAGGTACCGAACCATGCTGGGCCAGAGGTACCGGCTGGGCCAGAGGTGGGCCAGCGGTACCGACCATGCTGGGCCAGCGGTACCGACCATGCTGGGCCAGCGGTGCCGAACCATACTGGGCCAGAGGTACTGAACCATACTGGGCCAGCGGTACTGAACCATACTGGGCCAGAGGTACCGAACCATACTGGGCCAGCGGTACCGAACCATGCTGGGCCAGAGGTGCCGGACCATGCTGGGCCAGCGGTACTGGACCATGCTGGGCCAGCGGTACCATGCTGGGCCAGAGGTACCGGACCATGCTGGGCCAGAGGTACCGACCATGCTGGGCCATACTGGGCCAGAGCGTACTGAACCATACTGGGCCAGCTGAACCATACTGGGCCAGCGGTACCGAAGCACTGGGCCAGCGGTACCATACTGGGCCAGCGGTACCGGACCACACTGGGCCATGCTGGGCCAGCGGTACGAACCATACTGGGCCAGCGGTGCCATACTGGGCCAGCAGAAAAATACTGGGCCAGAACTTCCATACTGGGCCAGCAGAACCAGCTGGGCCATGCTGGGCCAGAGGTACTGAACCATACTGGGCAAAGCAGAAAAAAAACAAGAAAAAAACCATACTATATGTAACCAGAGGTACTGAACCATACTGGGCCAGAGCTTTACCATGCTGGGCAGATATACAAAATGAAGACAGAGGTACCGGAATGCTGGGCCAGCGGTAAACCATACTGGGCCAGAGATCAATACCATACTGGGCCAGCAGAAAAAACTTCCACTGGGCCATGCTGGGCCAGAGGTCCTGAACCATACTGGGCCAGAGGTACTCGAACCATGCTGGGCCTGATTTGTTCCGGACCATGCTGGGCCAGAGGTAACCATGCTGGGCCAGCGGTCACTGAACCATACTGGGCCAGAGGTGGAACCATACTGGGCCAGAGGTATCCTTGCTGGGCCAGAGGTGCCAAGCTCCAGAGGTCCTACTATTTGGGCCAGCTGTTCCATTTGGGCCATGCTGGGCCAGAGGTACTGATCCTACTATTTCAGAGGTACTGAACCATTGGACCAGAGGTACCCAAGTCATACCTACCAGCGGTCTGAACCAGCGTAACTGAACCAGCAGAACCAGGAGTGCCCAAGTCATCCTACTAAAAAAAGAAAACTGTTCCATTTGGATGCCAAGTCATCCTACTATTTCTACTGTTCCATTTTAAGTGCACAGATATACAAAATGAAGACACAGAAATTACTACTGAGATCCATTTGGCAGAAAAAGTCCTCCTACTATTTCTGTTCTGCAGGCCTTCCAGATTCCCATTTTGTTCCTGAGTGCCAAACAGGCTCATCCTAACCTTTTCCATTTGGAGTGCCAAGTCATCCTACTATTTCTACTGTTCCATTTGGAGTGCCAAGTCATCCTACTATTTCTACTGTTCCATTTGGAGTGCCAAGTCATCCTACTATTTCTACTGATCCATTTGGAGTGCCAAGTCATCCTACCATTCCATTTGGAGTGCCAAGTCATCCTACCATTTCTACTGTTCCATTTGGAGTGCCAAGTCATCCTACTATTTCTACTGATCCATTTGGAGTGCCAAGTCATCCTACTATTTCTACTGATCCATTTGGAGTGCCAAGTTATCCTACTATTTCTACTGATCCATTTGGAGTGCCAAGTCATCCTACCATTCCATTTGGAGTGCCAAGTTATCCTACTATTTCTACTGATCCATTTGGAGTGCCAAGTCATCCTACTATTTCTACTGATCCATTTGGAGTGCCAAGTCATCCTACCATTTCATTTGGAGTGCCAAGTCATCCTACCATTTCTACTGTTCCATTTGGAGTGCCAAGTTATCCTACTATTTCTACTGTTCCATTTGGAGTGCCAAGTCATCCTACCATTTCTACTGTTCCATTTGGAGTGCCAAGTCATCCTACTATTTCTACTGATCCATTTGGAGTGCCAAGTCATCCTACCATTCCATTTGGAGTGCCAAGTCATCCTACCATTTCTACTGTTCCATTTGGAGTGCCAAGTCATCCTACTATTTCTACTGATCCATTTGGAGTGCCAAGTCATCCTACCATTCCATTTGGAGTGCCAAGTCATCCTATCATTTCTACTGTTCCATTTGGAGTGCCAAGTCATCCTACCATTTCTACTGATCCATTTGGAGTGCCAAGTCATCCTACCATTTCTACTGATCCATTTGGAGTGCCAAGTCATCCTACCATTTCTACTGATCCATTTGGAGTGCCAAGTCATCCTACCATTCCATTTGGAGTGCCAAGTCATCCTACCATTCCATTTGAGTGCCAAGTCATCCTACCATTTCTACTGTTCCATTTGGAGTGCCAAGTTATCCTACCATGTCTACTGATCGATTTGAGTGCCAAGTCATCCTACCATTTCTACTGATCCATTTGAGTGCCAAGTCATCCTACCATTTCTACTGTTCCATTCGGAGTGCCAAGTTATCCTACCATGTCTACTGATCCATTTGAGTGCCAAGTCATCCTACCATCTCTACTGATCTGCGTGTCAGTAATGATTTTCATCTGCACATTTTCGTGGAACAGTTTCATCTAATTTATAATAAAGGTCTTCGTATGTCAAAATCAATGTCATGTGGTTCATCAATATTAAATCAAAATGATATGAATCAAAAAGTATCTTCCGTTACCAACGATGTAAAAATAGTCGACATAAAAGCCAACAAATAAAAACATGGCAGCCTGCAGGTAGACAATCTCCTGCTGAAAATAATGATCCTATAAATAACACTGGCTACACATGGCCTGTCTGGAAGGAACTGGAAACATTGTATCAACTATCAACCTAGTCCAGCCAAAGCTCATGCTAGAAAACTGGAAACATTGTATCAACTATCAACCTAGTCCAGCCAAAGCTCATGCTAGAAAACTGGAAACATTGTATCAACTATCAACCTAGTCCAGCCAAAGCTCATGCTAGAAAACTGGAAACATTGTATCAACTATCAACTTAGTCCAGCCAAAGCTCATGCTAGAAAACTGGAAACATTGTATCAACTATCAACTTAGTCCAGCCAAAGCTCATACTAGAAAACTGGAAACATTGTATCAACTATCAACTTAGTCCAGCCAAAGCTCATGCTAGAAAACTGGAAACATTGTATCAACTATCAACCTAGTCCAGCCAAAGCTCATGCTAGAAAACTGGAAACATTGTATCAACTATCAACCTAGTCCAGCCAAAGCTCATGCTAGAAAACTGGAAACATTGTATCAACTATCAACTTAGTCCAGACAAAGCTCATGCTAGAAAACTGGAAACATTGTATCAACTACCAACTTAGTCCAGCCAAAGCTCATGCTAGAAAACTGGAAACATTGTATCAACTATCAACTTAGTCCAGCCAAAGCTCATGCTAGAAAACTGGAAACATTGTATCAACTATCAACCTAGTCCAGCCAAAGCTCATGCTAGAAAACTGGAAACATTGTATCAACTATCAACCTAGTCCAGCCAAAGCTCATGCTAGAAAACTGGAAACATTGTATCAACTATCAACCTAGTCCAGCCAAAGCTCATGCTAGAAAACTGGAAACATTGTATCAACTATCAACTTAGTCCAGCCAAAGCTCATGCTAGAAAACTGGAAACATTGTATCAACTATCAACTTAGTCCAGCCAAAGCTCATACTAGAAAACTGGAAACATTGTATCAACTATCAACTTAGTCCAGCCAAAGCTCATGCTAGAAAACTGGAAACATTGTATCAACTATCAACCTAGTCCAGCCAAAGCTCATGCTAGAAAACTGAAACTATCAACCTAGTCCAGCCAAAGCTCATGCTAGAAAACTGGAAACATTGTATCAACTATCAACCTAGTCCAGCCAAAGCTCATGCTAGAAAACTGGAAACATTGTATCAAATGTTCTGAGCCCTCAAGAGTTACCTGGGCCAGTGAGTTCTGGACAGACAGACACGGCTGTAGGCTATTTGGGCCAGTGAGCTCTGGACAGACTGACAGACACGGCTGTAGGCTATTTGGGCCAGTGAGCTCTGGACAGACTGACAGACACGGCTGTAGGCTATTTGGGTCAGTGAGCTCTGGACAGACAGACACGGCTGTAGGCTATTTGGGTCAGTGAGCTCTGGACAGACAGACACGGCTGTAGGCTATTTGGGTCAGTGAACTCTGGACAGACTGACACGGCTGTAGGCTATTTGGGTAGGCCTATTTCATGACGTTTCAGAGCACGACATCGTTTTCCTTTCATGCTGAGTGGTTATCGAAAGGGAGAGAGCTGGAAATGTTTTTCAAATAGGCCACGTTGGAGGAACTATTGTCACTCTCAATGGATGTAAAAAAACACTTTGTTTACTTGCTGTTTGAGGCGATGAAAAAAATGACTGAGAAGTTCCACAGTGATGAGTTTAAGACAATCAGAAATACTATCAGATCCCCAAATGGGCACATTTATAGGTCTCCATTTGCACACAGGCCTGGTAGACTAGTGTCCCGGCACGGGTAGACTAGTGTCCCGGCACGGGTAGACTAGTGTCCCGGCACGGGTAGACTAGTGTCCCGGCACGGGTAGACTAGTGTCCCGGCACGGGTAGACTAGTGTCCCGGCACGGGTAGACTAGTGTCCCGGCACGGGTAGACTAGTGTCCCGGCACGGGTAGACTAGTGTCCCGGCACGGGTAGACTAGTGTCCCGGCACGGGTAGACTAGTGTCCCGGCACGGGTAGACTAGTGTCCCGGCACGGGTAGACTAGTGTCCCGGCACGGGTAGACTAGTGTCCCGGCACGGGTAGACTAGTGTCCCGGCACGGGTAGACTAGTGTCCCGGCACGGGTAGACTAGTGTCCCGACACGGGTAGACTAGTGTCCCGACACGGGTAGACTAGTGTCCCGACACGGGTAGACTAGTGTCCCGACACGGGTAGACTAGTGTCCCGACACGGGTAGACTAGTGTCCCGACACGGGTAGACTGGGTAGACTAGTGTCCCGACACGGGTAGACTAGTGTCCCGACACGGGTTGACAGGGGCACTCCAAACAAAAAGGCAATGAATAAATGGAATGAAATGAACCGAAACTATTTCCTCACAAGCGTAGCCTAGGTTGTTCGCTGTGTAAACAACGTGTCCACTCCTACAATGACAACGGTAAGACTGGAATAATAATGATATACTGAATGAATTAACAGAAATGAACCGAAACCAAACAAACATTGTAGATTAGAAATGATGGTAACGGTAAATTTACTGCTGGTGATACTGATGTGTCATCCCCGCGTCCTCCACAATGGTTTAGTCCACTGAGACGGGCCTCCACAATGGTTTAGTCCACTGAGACGGGCCTCCATAATGGATTAGTCAACTGAGACAGGCCTCCATAATGGATTAGTCCACTGAGACAGACCTCTATAATGGATTAGTCCACTGAGACAGGCCTCTATAATGGATTAGTCCACTGAGACAGGCCTCTATAATGGATTAGTCCACTGAGACAGACCTCCACAATGGATTAGTCCACTGAGACAGGCCTCTATAATGGATTAGTCCACTGAGACAGACCTCCACAATGGATTAGTCCACTGAGACAGACCTCCACAATGGATTAGTCCACTGAGACGGGCCTCTACAATGGATTAGTCCACTGAGACAGACCTCCACAATGGATTAGTCCACTGAGACAGACCTCCACAATGGATTAGTCCACTGAGACAGACCTCCACAATGGATTAGTCCACTGAGACAGACCTCCACAATGGATTAGTCCACTGAGACAGACCTCTATAATGGACTAGTAATGGACTATCAGCTCCCTTAGTTCCACTCACCTTGCTGAAAACGATGGACATGAGGAAGAGGTCTAGCAGCAGGGTCTCTGATAGGTTGCGGTAGTCGAAGGTGAAGAAGAGGACGGTGAAGAGTACTGTGATGTACTGGTAGGTGGGGCTGCTGTAGGAGGAACGAAGCAGCTTCAGACCTGCCACTGTTATCATCAACGCTCCAACCCTGTAAAGGAGGGAACAGAGAGAGAGAAATGGAGAGAGGGAACAGAGAGAGAGAAATGGAGAGAAGGAACAGAGAGAGAGAAATGGAGAGAGGGAACAGAGAGAGAGAAATGGAGAGAGGGAACAGAGAGAGAGAAATGGAGAGAGGGAACAGAGAGAGGGAACGGAGAGAGAGAAATGGAGAGAGGGAACAGAGAGAGAGAAATGGAGAGAGGGAACAGAGAGAGAGAAATGGAGAGAGGGAACAGAGAGAGAGAAATGGAGAGAGGGAACAGAGAGAGAGAAATGGAGAGAGGGAACAGAGAGAGAGAAATGGAGAGAGGGAACAGAGAGAGAGAAATGGAGAGAGGGAACAGAGAGAGAGAAATGGAGAGAGGGAACAGAGAGAGAGAAATGGAGAGAGGGAACAGAGAGAGAGAAATGGAGAGAGGGAACAGAGAGAGAGAAATGGAGAGAGGGAACAGAGAGAGAGAAATGGAGAGAGGGAACAGAGAGAGAGAAATGGAGAGAGGGAAAAGAGAGAGAAATGGAGAGAGGGAAAAGAGAGAGAAATGGCGAGAGGGAAAAGAGAGAGAAATGGCGAGAGGGAAAAGAGAGAGAGAAATGGAGAGAGGGAAAAGAGAGAGAAATGGAGAGAGGGAAAAGAGAGAGAGAAATGGAGAGAGGGAAAAGAGAGAGAGAAAGAGAGAGAAATGGAGAGAGGGAAAGAGAGAGAAATGGAGAGAGGGAAAGAGAGAGAGAAATGGAGAGAGGGAAAGAGAGAGAGAAATGGAGAGAGGGAAAGAGAGAGAAATGGAGAGAGGGAAAGAGAGAGAAATGGAGAGAGGGAAAAGAGAAATGGAGAGAGGGAAAAGAGAGAAATGGAGAGATGGAACAGAGAGAAATGGAGAGAGGGAAAAGAGAGAAATGGAGAGATGGAACAGAGAGAAATGAAGAGAGGGAACAGAGAGAAATGGAGAGAGGGAAAAGAGGGAAATGGAGAGAGGGAAAAGAGGGAAATGGAGAGAGGGAAAAGAGGGAAATGGAGAGGGGAAGAGAGAGATAAGAAGAGGGGACTTTATGACTGCATGTTTAACGACCCAGCTGGCAAATGACGTCACTAAAACCAGATTACAACCGTAATCACCTGATTCCAGCTACCTGCTGGTAAACACAGAGCATAGAGAATAGAGCTGGTAAACACAGAGAGAATAGAGCTGGTAAACACAGAGAATAGAGCTGGTAAACACAGAGAGAATAGAGCTGGTAAACACAGAGAGAATAGAGCTGGTAAACACAGAGAATAGAGCTGGTAAACACAGAGAGAATAGAGCTGGTAAACACAGAGAGAATAGAGCTGGTAAACACAGAGAGAATAGAGCTGGTAAACACAGAGAGAATAGAGCTGGTAAACACAGAGAGAATAGAGCTGGTAAACACAGAGAGAATAGAGCTGGTAAACACAGAGAATAGAGCTGGTAAACACAGAGAATAGAGCTGGTAAACACAGAGAATAGAGCTGGTAAACACAGAGAATAGAGCTGGTAAACACAGAGAATAGAGCTGGTAAACACAGAGAGATAGAGCTGGTAAACACAGAGAGAATAGAGCTGGTAAACACAGAGAGATAGAGCTGGTAAACACAGAGAGATAGAGCTGGTAAACACAGAGAATAGAGCTGGTAAACACAGAGAATAGAGCTGGTAAACACAGAGAATAGAGAATGGAGCTGGTAAACAGACAATAGAGCTGGTAAACACAGAGAATAGAGCTGGTAAACACAGAGAGATAGAGCTGGTAAACACAGAGAATAGAGCTGGTAAACACAGACAGATAGAGAATAGAGCTGGTAAACACAGAGAATAGAGCTGGTAAACACAGACAGATAGAGAATAGAGCTGGTAAACACAGAGAGATAGAGAATAGAGCTGGTAAACACAGAGAATAGAGCTGGTAAACACAGAGAATAGAGCTGGTAAACATAGAGAATAGAGCTGGTAAACACAGAGAATAGAGCTGGTAAACACAGAGAATAGAGCTGGTAAACACAGAGAATAGAGCTGGTAAACACAGAGAGAATAGAGCTGGTAAACACAGAGAGAATAGAGCTGGTAAACACAGAGAGAATAGAGCTGGTAAACACAGAGAGAATAGAGCTGGTAAACACAGAGAATAGAGCTGGTAAACACAGAGAGAATAGAGCTGGTAAACACAGAGAGAATAGAGCTGGTAAACACAGAGAATAGAGCTGGTAAACACAGAGAGAATAGAGCTGGTAAACACAGAGAATAGAGCTGGTAAACACAGAGAATAGAGCTGGTAAACACAGAGAATAGAGCTGGTAAGAGAATAGAGAATAGAGTTAATAGAGATACAGACAACAAATTCCAATTGGCTATACTAAAACTCTTTAACATCATTCTTAGCTCTGGCATCTTCCCCAATATTTGGAACCAAGGACTGATCACCCCAATCCACAAAAGTGGAGACAAATTTGACCCCAATAACTACCATGGGATATGCGTCAACAGTAACCTTGGGAAAATCCTCTACATCATCATCATTAACAGCAGACTCGTACATTTCCTCAATGAAAACAATGTACTGAGCAAATGTCAAATTGGCTTTTTACCAAATTACCGTACAACAGACCACGTATTCAGCCTGCACACCCTAATTGACAACCAAACAAACCAAGGCAAAGTCTTCTCATGCTTTGTTGATTTCAAAAAAGCCTTCGACTCAATCTGGCATGAGGCTCTGCTGTACAAATTGATGGAAAGTGGTGTTGGGGGTAAAACATACGACATTATAAAATCCATGCGCACAAACAACAAGTGTGCGGTTAAAATTGGCAAAAACACACATATCTTCCCATGGGGCCGTGGGGTGAGTCAGGGATGCAGCTTAAGCCCCACCCTCTTTAACATATATATCAACGAATTGGCGCGGGCACTAGAAAAGTCTGCAGCATCCGGCCTCACCCTACTAGAACCTGAAGTCAAATGTCTGCTGTTCGCTGATGATCTGGTGCTTCTGTCACCAACCAAGGAGGGCCTACAGCAGCACCTAGATCTTCTGCACAGATTCTGTCAGACCTGGGCCCTGACAGTAAATCTCAGTAACACCAAAATAATGGTGTTCCAAAAAAGGTCCAGTCACCAGGACCACAAATACAAATTCCACCTAGACACTGTTGCCCTAGAGCACACAAAAAACTATACATACTTTGGCCTAAACATCAGCGCCACAGGTAACTTCCACAAAGCTGTGAACGATCTGAGAGACAAGGCAAGAAGGGCATTCTATGCCATCAAAAAGAACATCAAATTCAACATACCAATTAGGATCTGGCTAAAAATACTTGAATACGTCATAGAGCCCATTGCCCTTTATGGTTGTGAGGTCTGGGGTCCGCTCACCAACCAAGATTTCACAAAATGGGACAAACACCAAATTGAGACTCTGCATGCAGAATTCTGCAAAAATATCCTCTGTGTACAACTTAAAACACCAGATAATGCACGCAGAGCAGAATTAGGCCGTATCCCACGAATGATCAAAATCCAGAAAATAGATATTAATTTATATAACCACCTAAAAGGAAGCGATTCCCAAACCTTCCATAACAAAGACATCACTTACTAAGAGATGAACCTGGAGAAGAGTCCCCTAAGCAAGCTGGTCCTGGGGCTCTGTTCACAAACACAAACACACCCTACAGAGCCCCAGGACAACAGCACAATTAGACCCAACCAAATCATGAGAAAACAAAAAGATAATTACTTAACACATTGGAAAGAATTAACAAAAAAACAGAGCAAACTAGAATGCTATTTGGCCCTAAACAGAGAGTACACAGCGGCAGAATACCTGACCACTGTGACTGATCCAAAATTAAGGAAAGCTTTGACTATGTACAGACTCAGTGAGCATAGCCTTGCTATTGAGAAAGGCCGCCGTAGGCAGACATGGCTCTCAAGAGAAGACAGGCTATGTGCTCACTGCCCACTAAATGGAGGTGGAAACTGAGCTGCACTTCCTAACCTCCTGCCCAATGTATGACCATAGAGACACATATTTCCCTCATTACACAGACCCACAAAGAATTTGAAAACAAATCCAATTTTGATAAACTCCCGTATCTACTGGGTGAAATTCCACAGTGTGACATCACAGCAGCAAGATTTGTGACCTGTTGCCACAAGAAAAGGGCAACCAGTGAAGAACAAACACCATTGTAAATACAACCCATATTTATGCTTATTTATTTTTCCCTTGTGTCCTTTAACCATTTGTACATTGTTAAAACACTGTATATATACGTAATATGACATTTGTAATGTCTTTATTGTTTTGAAACTTCTGTATGTGTAATGTTAACTGTTAATTTTTATTGTTTATTTCACTTTTGTATATTATCTACCTCACTTGCTTTGGCAATGTTAACACATGTTTCCCATGCCAATAAAGCCCCTTGAATTGAATTGAGAGAGAGAGACGAAGATGGAGGCCTTTTTCCATTGAAGTAAAAGGAAAGTTAGAGAAGAAGCCGACAAGGAGAATATCCTCGGAGACAAGTTTTAATATTGTAGTAAGATGAGACGCTGGTACGGCCAAACGGACTGTGTGCATTTCAAGTTTCTAGCTATTCAGGTTTCCTAACTTTCATTTACTTTATTGTTTGTTATATCATTATTATTGTACACTGAGTGGTTATGGTCGTTGTCCTGTTGGAAGGTGAACCTTCACCCCAGTCTTCAGGTTCTGTGCGCTCTGTTCATCTTTCCCTCGATCCTGACTAGTCTCCCAGTCCCTGCAGCTGAAAAACAACCCCCCACAGCATGATGCTGCCACCACCATGCTTCCTCGTTGGGATGGTGCAAGGTTTCCTCCAGACGTGACGCTTAGCATTCAGGCCAAAGAGTTCAATCTTGGTTTCATCAGACCAGAGAATATTGTTTCTCATGGTCTGAGAGTCTTTAGGTGCCTTTTGGTAAATTCCAAGCGGGAATGAGCCTTTTACTGAGAAGTGGCTTCCGTTCGGCCACTCTACCATAAAGGCCTGATTGGTGGAGAGCTGCAGAGATGGTTGTGGTAGATGTCAGAGTGACCATCAGATTCTTGGTCACCCCCTCCGGCCATTTTCCTCCAATTGCTCCGTCCTCGGGTCCATTCGGAAACGGGTCTTTTGTAAATGAGTTATTTCTCCATAATCTATTTCGTAACGGTTCCAACTCCTTAGACCCTTGAAGACCTCTACCCCATCCCCCCTTATATAGGAGTCCTAGGAGCCCAGGTCACAACGAGTGCACTAGAGGACAGGGTGGCATTAGAGATAAAGCCGAGTAGAGAACTCACCCCGTGTCCAGTTTCCTGGGACTGGCCAGATCCCTGGCGCTGCCACTCAGCACGTTGAGGATGACCAGGGGATACAGAATATTCTTCTCTAAGAACAGCAGCCACACATGGAGCTTCTCGAACCACATCACATGGGCCGCGCCTACAAAACAAACAAACAAAGGGTTCGGTCAGTCAGTTAGCAACGTGGCTACGTTGTGAATACAACCTAGTACACATCGGACCAGTTTCCCGGAGACGGAGACTCATCCTACTCCTGGAAGAAAAAGCAGTAACATAGTTCTGGATAAGGTTAATATGCAGGTCTGTTAAAATGGCCCCTAAAAGGTTAACTGACAGCAGGAAAGACAGTCGGATATTGGGGGGGCGTGGGGTATTCAGGGTGGTGGGGTATTCAGGGTGGTGGGGTATTCAGGGTGTCTTACCTCTGACCTCAAACTGGTAATACTCCCTGGTCTTGAGCAGTGGGTGTGAGAAGCAGTACCAGGGTAGCTGCTTGCGGACCTGAGGCAGCAGGTAATGTGTCAGCAGGCCCACCGCTCCCAGTAGAGAATACAGCACGTAGCTCAGGAACGGCTGTGGTGGTCAACAGGGAGGAGAGAGAGGGAGGGAGAAGAGGAGAGAGAGAGAAAGAGGGGGAGAGAGAGAGAGAGGGGAGAGCGAGAGAGAGAGAGAGAGAGAGAGAGAGAGAGAGAGAGAGAGAGAGAGAGAGAGAGACAGGGAGGAGAGAGAGGGGGAGAAGAGGAGAGAGAGAGAGAGAGGGAGAGAGAGAGAGAGGAGAGAGAGAGAGAGAGAGAGAGGAGAGAGAGAGAGAGAGAGAGAGAGAGAGAGAGAGAGAGAGAGAGAGAGACAGGGAGGAGAGAGAGGGGGAGAAGAGGAGAGAGAGAGGGGAGAGAGAGAGAGGAGAGAGAGAGAGAGAGAGAGAGAGAGAGAGAGAGAGAGAGAGAGAGAGAGACAGAGAGAGAGAGAGAGAGAGAGAGAGAGAGGAGAGACAGATGGTGGGACAGGGAGGGAGAGATGAGTTATATGTTATACATGGCGATAGAACAAAAATTCTACTTTGTCAAATTTTCTTATCAGGCATTTATCTTCCAACTCAACTGCCTGACACACACACCCAAAGAGGTTGGAAACCAGGTACATCACAACGTCACCAAAGCAGTTTAGTGCCCTGCTCAAGGGCACAACGGCAAGAGATTAACGATGCAGAGCTCTACTGTACCTGCAGAACGATGAACATGGTGCTGACGTGGATGGCAAAGTAGAGGACGGCGATGACAACGCAGACGATCAGGTCGGAATGGAGACGCTCACTCTGGGGGACAGACAGGAGGACAGACGGGTTAGGAGGAAAGGACAGACGGGTTAGGAGGAGAGGACAGACAGGAGGACAGACTGGTTAGGAGGAGAGGACAGACAGGAGGACAGACTGGTTAGGAGGAGAGGACAGACAGGTTAGGAGGAAAGGACAGACAGGTTAGGAGGAAAGGACAGACAGGTTAGGAGGAAAGGACAGACAGGTTAGGAGGAAAGGACAGACAGGTTAGGAGGAAAGGACAGACAGGACGACAGTTGGGTTAGGAAGAGTGGACAGACAGGAGGACAGACTGGTTAGGAGGAGAGGACAGACAGGAGGACAGACTGGTTAGGAGGAGAGGACAGACAGGAGGACAGTTGGGTTAGGAGGAGAGGACAGACAGGTTAGGAGGAAAGGACAGACAGGTTAGGAGGAAAGGACAGACAGGTTAGGAGGAAAGGACAGACAGGTTAGGAGGAAAGGACAGACAGGTTAGGAGGAAAGGACAGACAGGACGACAGTTGGGTTAGGAAGAGTGGACAGACAGGAGGACAGACTGGACAGTTAGGTTAGGAGGAGAGGACAGACAGGACGACAGTTGGGTTAGGAAGAGTGGACAGACAGGAGGACAGTTGGGTTAGGAAGAGTGGACAGACAGGAGGACAGACTGGACAGTTAGGTTAGGAGGAGAGGACAGACAGGACGACAGTTGGGTTAGGAAGAGTGGACAGACAGGAGGACAGACTGGTTAGGAGGAGAGGACAGACTGGTTAGGAGGAGAGGACAGACAGGAGGACAGACTGGTTAGGAAGAGTGGACAGACAGGAGGACAGACTGGTTAGGAGGAGAGGACAGACAGGAGGACAGACTGGTTAGGAGGAGAGGACAGACAGGAGGACAGACTGGTTAGGAGGAGAGGACAGACAGGAGGACAGACTGGTTAGGAGGAGAGGACAGACAGGAGGACAGACTGGTTAGGAGGAGTGGACAGACAGGAGGACAGTTGGGTTAGGAGGAGAGGACAGACAGGAGGACAGTTGGGTTAGGAGGAGAGGACAGACAGGTTAGGAGGAGAGGACAGACAGGTTAGGAGGAAAGGACAGACAGGAGGACAGTTGGGTTAGGAAGAGTGGACAGAGACAGGACAGTTAGGTTCGGAGGAGAGGACAGACAGGACAGTTAGGTTAGGAGGAGATGACAGACAGACAACCATGGGCTGTGAGCCAACACTAACAGATCTGAGACCAGGCGAGAACCAGAGGTGGTTGATATTGATGCCTGACGTCAGAACAGTAAGGTTTGGAATTACACATCCTTGGTCAACGGCCTAGAGACATTACAGGAGGGTTACGAGACAGAGTGGAGGGCCTACGGCCTAGAGACATTACAGGAGGGTTAGGAGACAGAGAGGAGGGCCTACGGCCTAGAGACATTACAGGAGGGTTAGGAGACAGAGAGGAGGGCCTACGGCCTAGAGACATTACAGGAGGGTTAGGAGACAGAGAGGAGGGCCTACGGCCTAGAGACATTACAGGAGGGTTAGGAGACAGAGAGGAGGGCCTACGGCCTAGAGACATTACAGGAGGGTTAGGAGACAGAGAGGAGGGCCTACGGCCTAGAGACATTACAGGAGGGTTAGGAGACAGAGAGGAGGGCCTACGGCCTGAGACATTACAGGAGGGTTAGGAGACAGAGAGGAGGGCCTACGGCCTAGAGACATTACAGGAGGGTTAGGAGACAGAGAGGAGGGCCTCGGCCCAGAGACATTACAGGAGGGTTAGGAGACAGAGAGGAGGGCCTACGGCCTAGAGACATTACAGGAGGGTTAGGAGACAGAGAGGAGGGCCTACGGCCTAGAGACATTACAGGAGGGTTAGGAGACAGAGAGGAGGGCCTACGGCCTAGAGACATTACAGGAGGGTTAGGAGACAGAGAGGAGGGCCTACAGCCTAGAGACATTACAGGAGGGTTAGGAGACAGAGAGGAGGGCCTACGGCCTAGAGACATTACAGGAGGGTTAGGAGACAGAGAGGAGGGTCAACGGCCTAGAGACATTACAGGAGGGTTAGGAGACAGAGAGGAGGGCCTACGGCCTAGAGACATTACAGGAGGGTTAGGAGACAGAGAGGATGGCCTACGGCCTAGAGACATTACAGGAGGGTTAGGAGACAGAGAGGATGGCCTACGGCCTAGAGACATTACAGGAGGGTTAGGAGACAGAGAGGAGGGCCTACGGCCTAGAGACATTACAGGATGGTTAGGAGACAGAGAGGAGGGTCAACGGCCTAGAGACATTACAGGAGGGTTAGGAGACAGAGAGGAGGGCCTACGGCCTAGAGACATTACAGGAGGGTTAGGAGACAGAGAGGATGGCCTACGGCCTAGAGACAGAGAGGGAGAGGGTAGGAGGGTTAGGAGACAGAGAGGGAGGGTTAGGGGACAGAGGGGGGGTGGATTTACAAAGACTCGATAATGAGGCCTGATTAGAACCAGTCAATATTACGACAACCACTTACTACAGAACACTAGCTTTTCAGGATGAGGACTCTGCACCTCAGACAACTAACTAACTCACCACAGAACCCCTGAGTTTCTCAGGATGAGGACTCTGCACCTCATCAGACAACTAACTACCTGCCTTCAGAGAGTATTCATACCCCTTAATTTAATCCACATTTTGTTGTTTTTCAACCCGAATTCAAAATGTATTCAATTACTTTTTTTTCCTGGCCCATCTACACACAATACTCCATAATGACAAAGTCAAAACATATTCATAGACATTTTTACAAATGTATTTAAAAACAAATACACAAATATCTAATCTACATAATTATTCACCCCTGAGTCAATTGTTTGTAGAAGCGCCTTTGACAGTGATTACAGCCGTGAGTCTTTCTGGGTGAGTCTCTAAGAGTGATTACAGCTGTGAGTCTTTCTGGGTGAGTCTCTAAGAGTGATTACAGCTGTGAGTCTTTCTGGGTGAGTCTCTAAGAGTGATTACAGCTGTGAGTCTTTCTGGGTGAGTCTCTAAGAGTGATTACAGCCGTGAGTCTTCCTGGGTAAGTCTCTAAGAGTGATTACAGCTGTGAGTCTTTCTGGGTGAGTCTCTAAGAGCTGTGAGTCTTTCTGGGTGAGTCTCTAAGAGCTGTGAGTCTTTCTGGGTGAGTCTAAGAGCTGTGAGTCTTTCTGGGTGAGTCTCTAAGAGCTGTGAGTCTTTCTGGGTGAGTCTCTAAGAGCTGTGAGTCTTTCTGGGTGAGTCTCTAAGAGCTGTGAGTCTTTCTGGGTGAGTCTCTAAGAGCTGTGTCTTTCTGGGTGAGTCTCTAAGAGCTGTGAGTCTTTCTGGGTGAGTCTCTAAGAGCACCAGGATTTTACAACACTTGCACATTATTTGTTTTTAAATTCTTCAAGCTCGGTCAAATTGATTGTTGATAATTGCTAGACAAACATTTTCCTGCAGTCGCCTCTTCACTGTTGACGTTGAGACTGGTGTTTTGCAGGGTTCTATTTAATGAAGCTGCCAGTTGAGCACTTGTGAGGTGACTGTTTCTCAAACTAGACACTCTAATGTACTTGTCCTCTTGCTCAGTTGTGCACCGGGGCCTCCCACTCCTCTTTCTATTCTGGTTAGAGACCGTTTGAGCTGTTCTGTGAAGGGAGTAGTACACAGCGCTGTTCTGTGAAGGGAGTAGTACACAGCGCTGTTCGAGATCTTCAGTTTCTTGGCAATTTCTCGCATTAAATAGTCTTCATTTCTCAGAACAAGAATAGACTGACGAGTTTCATTAGAAAGTTATTTGTTTCTGGCCATTTTGAGCCTGTAATCAAACCCACAAATGCTGATGCTCCGGATACTCAACTAGTCTAAAAAGAGGCCAGTTTTATTGCTTGGACCTCGTTTTGTAAACTTTACAGTTGGCACTATGCATTCAGGCAGGTAGCGTTCTCCTGGCATCCGCCAAACCCAGATTTGTCCGTCTGACTGCCAGATGGTGAAGTGTGATTCATCACTCCAGAGAACACGATTCCACTGCTCCAGAGTCCAATGGCGGTGAGCTTTACACCACTCCAGCTGACGCTTGGTATTGCGCGTGGTGATCTGAGGCTTGTGTGAGGCTGCTCAGCCATGGAAACCCATTTGATGAAGCTCCCGACTAACAGTTCTTGTGCTGACGTTGCTTCCAGAAGCAGTTTGGACCTCAGTAGTGAGTGTTGCAACTGAGGACATACAATTTTTACACGCTTCAGCAGTCGGCGGCCCCGTTCTGAGGACTTGTGTGGCCTACCACTTTGTGGCTGAGCCGTTGTTGCTCCTAGACATTTCAACTTCACAATAACAGCACTTACAGTTAACCGGGGTTCAGCTCTAGCAGGGCAGAAACATGACGAACTGACTTGTTGGTAAGGTGGCATGACTGTGCCACGTTGAAAGTCACTGAGCTCTTCACTAAGGCCATTCTGCTGCCAATGTTTGTCTATGGAGATTGCATGGCGGTGGGCTAGATTTTATACACCTTTCAGGAACGGGTGTGACTGAAATAGCTGAATCCACTCATTTGAAGGGACACACACACACACACAGTGTATAGGGGCGGCAGGAAGCCTAGTGGTTAGAGCATTGGACTAGTAACCGAAAGGTTGCTAGATCGAATCCCTGAGTTGACAAGGTAAAAATCTGTCGTTCTGCCCCTGAACAGGCAGTTAACTCACTGGTTCCTAGGCCGTCATTGAAAATAAGAATTTGTTCTTAACTGACTTGCCTAGTTAAATAAAAATAAAACATTGAAATATTCAATGTCTGCTTATTTGTTGTTGTTGTTGTTGCCATCTACCAATCGGTGCCCTTCTTTGACAGGATCTGAATCTCTGTTTGAAATTCACACTGCTCGACTGAGGGACCTTACAGATAATTGTATGTGTGGGGTACAGAGATGAGGTAGTCACTCATAAGTCATGTTAAACACTATTATTGCACACAGAGTGAGTCCATGTAAATAATTATGTGACTTGATAAGCATATTTTTATGGCCTGCCATAACAAAATGGTCTGAATACTTATTGACAAGACATTTCAGCTTTTCATTAAAAATAAAAAAAATCATTATGTCGTGGGTAGGCCAGTGACAAAATCTCTATTTAATCCATTTTAAATTCAGGCTGGAACACAACATGTCAAGGGGTGTGAATATTTTCTGAAGGCACTGTAACTAGTTAACTAACTAACTAACTAACTACAGAAACCCCTGAGTTTCTCAGGTAAAGGATCCTGGACCTCAGACAACTAACTAACTAACTCACCACAGAACCCCTGAGTTTCTCAGGTAAAGGATCCTGGACCTCAGACAACTAACTAACTAACTAACAAACTACTCACCACAGAACCCCTGAGTTTCACTGGTAAAGGATCCTGGACCTCAGACAACTAACTAACTAACTAACTAACAAACTACTCACCACAGAACCCCTGAGTTACTCTGGTAAAGGATCCTGCACCTCAGACTAACTAACTAACTAACTACTTACCACAGAACCCCCGAGTTTCTCAGGTAAAGGATCCTGGACCTCAGACAACTAACTAACTAACAAACTACTCACCACAGAACCCCTGAGTTACTCTGGTAAAGGATCCTGCACCTCAGACTAACTAACTAACTAACTACTTACCACAGAACCCCTGAGTTTCTCAGGTAAAGGATCCTGCACCTCAGACAACTAACTAAGTAAATACCTAACTAACTAACTACTCACCACAGAACCCCTGAGTTTCTCTGGTAAAGGATCCTGCACCTCAGACAACTAACTAAGTAAATACCTAACTAACTAACTAACTAACTAACTACTCACCACAGAACCCCTGAGTTTCTCTGGTAAAGGATCCTGGACCTCAGACAGGGGGTCTTCTGAGTTCTTTTCTTTCATGTTGGGCAGAAGCTTGGAATGCACCAAGGATCTATGGAAAAGGGGGCAAGGCAACGAGGTCAGTGGAAACACAGTCCAAACCACTGGTTAAAACTAATATAGTCCAGGGAGTAGTATGTCAAAGGTGAAATGTCATCAAGTCCCAGAGAATAGTGGAGTTGTTGCATGTAGAAATATGTGTTGTCAGATAGAAGGGGAGGTCCCGGAGGATAGACTCACATCAGGACAGAGGGGTCACTGCTCTGCCGGCTCAGATGGTAGGAGACAGCCACCAGGAGACCGCAGAACAACGAGAACAACACAGGGATGTGCTGAGGTTCCCAGGTCTCCTGTTAGATAGAGGAACATAGAGGGGTTAGAACCGCAGAACAACGAGAACAACACTGGGATGAAAGGATGGTTCCCAGGTCTCCTGTTAGATAGAGGAACATAGAGGGGTTAGAACCGCAGAACAACGAGAACAACACTGGGATGTGCTGAGGTTCCCAGGTCTCCTGTTAGATAGAGGACCATAGAGGGGTTAGAACCGCAGAACAACGAGAACAACACAGGGATGTGCTGAGGTTCCCAGGTCTCCTGTTAGATAGAGGAACATAGAGGGGTTAGAACCGCAGAACAACGAGAACAACACTGGGATGTGCTGAGGTTCCCAGGTCTCCTGTTAGATAGAGGGACATAGAGGGGTTAGAACCGCAGAACAACACAGGGATGAGAGGATGGTTCTGACCTTTAGGGCCCCGTAGCAGAGGCCGTAGAGCAGGGCCACGGTGACCGCGCTTCGCAGGACACTGTAGAGCGATGACAGAAGGCTGGTGGAGGCTGTGTGGGGGAAGCAGGCGGAGAAGAGGTCAGCAACACATTTGGTGCAACAAAAAAACTCTCTCTCTCTCTCTCTCTCTCTCTCTCTCTCTCTCCTCTCTCCTCTCCCTCCCTCCCTCCCTCCTCTCTCTCCCTCCCTCTCTCTCTCCCTCCCTCCCTCTCCTCCCTCTCTCTCTCTCTCCCTCTCCATCTCCCCCCATCTCCCTCTCTCCCCATCTCCCTCTCTCCCCATCTCCCTCTCTCCCCATCTCCCTCTCTCCCCATCTCCCTCTGTGTGTGTGTATCACGTCAGAATGTTTAAAAACGACGTGTGTAAGTTCCCCACAACTTACAGAAAGGTCAAAAGAAACCTTAGCAGTGAGACAGCAGCGAGCATTTAGAGATTGTAATGTGTAGCTGTCTACATGTATTGAATTTAGATGAATGAATTCACTGACCGTTCCCCCCGAACACGTGGATATCCAACTGCTCAAAGAGATACATGACGAAGGTGTTGACCTGGGGGAGGAGCCCCACGAAGAACACGACAGGAAAGCACAGAGTGAACACTACAGAGGAACGAACGGGGGAAAAACAGGAACAGAATTGACTAAAAACCTCCCTTATGTCAAAGTAGCCAAAACATTCAGCAACAACAACATTCAGCAACAACCAACAACATTCAGCAACAACCAACAACATTCAGCAACAACATTCAACAACAACAACAACAACATTCAGCAACAACAACAACATTCAGCAACAACAACAACATTCAGCAACAACATTCAGCAACAACAACATTCAGCAACAACAACAACAACATTCAACAACAACAACAACAACATTCAGCAACAACAACAACATTCAGCAACAACAACAACATTCAGCAACAACAACATTCAGCAGCAACAACAACAACATTCAGCAACAACAACAACAACATTCAGCAACAACAACAACAACATTCAGCAACAACAACAACATTCAGCAGCAACAACATTCAGCAACAACAACAACATTCAGCAGCAACAACATTCAGCAGCAACAACATTCAGCAACAACAACAACAACATTCAGCAACAACAACAACAACATTCAGCAACAACAACAACAACATTCAGCAACAACAACAACATTCAGCAGCAACAACATTCAGCAGCAACAACATTCAACAACAACAACATTCAGCAGCAACAACATTCAGCAGCAACAACAACAACATTCAGCAGCAACAACAACAACATTCAGCAGCAACAACATTCAGCAGCAACAACATTCAACAACAACAACATTCAGCAGCAACAACATTCAGCAGCAACAACAACAACATTCAGCAGCAACAACAACAACATTCAGCAGCAACAACATTCAACAACAACAACATTCAACAACAACAACATTCAGCAGCAACAACATTCAGCAGCAACAACAACAACATTCAGCAGCAACAACAACAACATTCAGCAACAACAACAACATTCAGCAACAACAACAACATTCAGCAACAACAACAACATTCAGCAACAACAACAACATTCAGCAACAACAACAACAACATTCAACAACAACAACAACAACATTCAGCAACAACAACATTCAGCAACAACAACATTCAGCAACAACAACATTCAGCAACAACAACATTCAGCAACAACAACAACATTCAGCAACAACAACAACAACAGCAACAACAACATTCAGCAACAACAACAACATTCAGCAACAACAACAACATTCAGCAGCAACAACAACATTCAGCAGCAACAACAACAACATTCAGCAGCAACAACAACAACATTCAGCAACAACAACAACATTCAGCAACAACAACATTCAGCAACAACAACAACAACATTCAACAACAACAACAACAACATTCAGCAACAACAACAACATTCAGCAACAACAACATTCAGCAACAACAACATTCAGCAACAACAACAACAACATTCAACAACAACAACAACAACATTCAGCAACAACAACATTCAGCAACAACAACATTCAGCAACAACAACATTCAGCAACAACAACAACATTCAGCAACAACAACAACAACAGCAACAACAACATTCAGCAACAACAACAACATTCAGCAACAACAACAACATTCAGCAGCAACAACAACAACATTCAGCAGCAACAACAACATTCAGCAACAACAACAACAACATTCAGCAACAACAACAACATTCAGCAACAACAACATTCAGCAACAACAACATTCAGCAACAACAACAACAACATTCAACAACAACAACAACAACATTCAGCAACAACAACAACATTCAGCAACAACAACAACATTCAGCAACAACATTCAGCAACAACAACATTCAGCAGCAACAACAACAACATTCAGCAGCAACAACAACAACATTCAGCAACAACAACAACATTCAGCAACAACAACAACATTCAGCAACAACAACAATCAGCAACAACAACAACATTCAGCAACAACAACAACAACATTCAGCAACAACAACAACAACATTCAGCAACAACAACATTCAGCAACAACAACATTCAGCAACAACAACATTCAGCAACAACAACAACAACAACAACAACAACAGCAACAACAACATTCAGCAACAACAACAACATTCAGCAACAACAACAACATTCAGCAACAACAACAACATTCAGCAACAACAACAACATTCAGCAACAACAACAACATTCAGCAACAACAACAACATTCAGCAACAACAACAACATTCAGCAACAACAACAACAACATTCAGCAACAACAACAACATTCAGCAACAACAACAACATTCAGCAACAACAACAACAACATTCAGCAACAACAACAACATTCAGCAGCAACAACAACAACATTCAGCAACAACAACAACATTCAGCAACAACAACATTCAGCAACAACAACAACAACAACGAAAATATCTATAAATGTGTCATACAGGTGGTTGGTGATTGTGGAAAGATCAGATTGGCCCCTTTAAACATGTTTAATGTACTGTAGTCTCACCGATGACGAGGTCCCTGGCAGAGGACAGAACCAGGGAGCTAGTGACGGCGACACCGTACAGGGTGAACCGGGCTGAACCGGTTCTGTCACTGACGTAGTCCAACATCCAGATCAACACGCAGCACAGACAGAAGTAGATGGGTCGGCTGTAGGCGATGATACGATTATGGCCCTGAGACACAGACACAGAGGCAGTAGTAGAGTCGGGTCCACCACAAGACTGCCTTTTGATATTTCAAGTAGAGATTGTGCACGAACATGGAATTTGAAAAGCCTGTTATATTAAATTTAAAAAAAGTTCCTTTTTAATATAGACCACAATGTAGAATTCCATAAATCAGATTTTTTTTAATATGAAAAGAACTACTTGCGAAAGTGTCAAAACGGAGCATTTTGACAAGTTTCACCGTCATAGTAAAGCCCTAGTTATCGTGTTGCTTTGACACAGTCATTTCGGGATTCATTTCAGGTGATGAATGACTCATCAACCCTGAAGGAGGGTGAAGTTAAATTGGAGTTTAGAAACAAAGTCTTTCATCAGCCAGTCGGCTGTATGTCCTTTATGGACCTGGAGACAAAGAGGTTCGGGTTAAGTTCAGGTTCAGCTTAGGGTAAGATCAGCTGAGGTTCGGGCTAAGTTCAGGTTCAGCTTAGGGTAAGATCAGCTTAAGTTCGGGTTAAGTTCAGGTTCAGCTTAGGGTAAGATCAGCTGAGGTTCGGGCTAAGTTCAGGTTCAGCTTAGGGTAAGATCAGCTGAGGTTCGGGTTAAGTTCAGGTTCAGCTTAGGGTAAGATCAGCTTAAATTCGGGTTAAGTTCAGGTTCAGCTTAGGGTAAGATCAGCTGAGGTTCGGGCTAAGTTCAGGTTCAGCTTAGGGTAAGATCAGCTTAAGTTCGGGTTAAGTTCAGGTTCAGCTTAGGGTAAGATCAGCTGAGGTTCGGGCTTAAGTTCAGGTTCAGCTTAGGGTAAGATCAGCTGAGTTCGGGTTAAGTTCAGGTTCAGCTTAGGGTAAGATCAGCTGAGGTTCAGGCTAAGTTCAGGTTCAGCTTAGGGTAAGATCAGCTGAGGTTCGGTTAAGTTCAGGTTCAGCTTAGGGTAAGATCAGCTTAAGTTCAGGTTAAGTTCAGGTTCAGGTTCAGCTTAAGTTCGGTTAAGTTCAGGTTCAGCTGAGGTTCGGGCTAAGTTCAGGTTCAGCTTAGGTAAGATCAGCTTAAGTTCGGGTTAAGTTCAGGTTCAGCTTAGGGTAAGATCAGCTGAGGTTCGGGCTAAGTTCAGGTTCAGCTTAGGGTAAGATCAGCTGAGGTTCGGGCTAAGTTCAGGTTCAGCTTAGGGTAAGATCAGCTTAAGTTCGGGTTAAGTTCAGGTTCAGCTTAGGGTAAGATCAGCTGAGGTTCGGGCTAAGTTCAGGTTCAGCTTAGGGTAAGATCAGCTTAAGTTCGGGTTAAGTTCAGGTTCAGTTTAGGGTAAGATCAGCTTAAGTTCAGGTTCAGTTTAGGGTAAGATCAGCTTAAGTTCAGGTTCAGCTTAGGGTAAGATCAGCTTAAGTTCGGGCTAAGTTGAGGTTCGGGGTAAGTTGAGGTTCGGGGTAAGTTGAGGTTCGGGGTAAGTTGAGGTTCGGGGTAAGTTGAGGTTCGGGGTAAGTTGAGGTTCGGGGTAAGTTGAGGTTCGGGTTACTCGGCAGAGTGAGTGTGTACCTGCCCTGTGTGTAGGGGTAAGTTGAGGTTCGGGTTAACTTGAGGTTCGGGTTAACTTGAGGTTCGGGGTAAATTGAGGTTCGGGGTAAATTGAGGTTCGGGGTAAGTTGAGGTTCGGGGTAAGTTGAGGTTGGGGTAAGTTGAGGTTCGGGTTACTCGGCAGAGTGAGTGTGTACCTGCCCTGTGTGTAGGGGTAAGTTGAGGTTGTGTGTAGGTTTCTACTGACATTGGATGTGTGCTGCAACGTTCACCATTGATGTGATAAACGGTCAGTTTCCAAGACATACAGTACCAGTCAGTTACCAAGACATACAGTACCAGTCAGTTTCCAAGACCAGTCCGTTTCCAAGACAATACAGCACCAGTCCGTTTCCAAGACATACAGCACCAGTCCGTTTCCAAGACATACAGCACCAGTCCGTTTCCAAGACATACAGCACCAGTCCGTTTCCAAGACATACAGCACCAGTCCGTTTCCAAGACCAGTCCGTTTCCAAGACAATACAGCACCAGTCCGTTTCCAAGACATACATCACCAGTCCGTTTCCAAGACATACAGCACCAGTCCGTTTCCAAGACATACAGCACCAGTCCGTTTCCAAGACATACAGCACCAGTCCGTTTCCAAGACATACAGCACCAGTCCGTTTCCAAGACATACAGCACCAGTCCGTTTCCAAGACATACAGCACCAGTCCGTTTCCAAGACATACAGCACCAGTCCGTTTCCAAGACATACAGCACCAGTCCGTTTCCAAGACATACAGCACCAGTCCGTTTCCAAGACATACAGCACCAGTCCGTTTCCAAGACATACAGCACCAGTCCGTTTCCAAGACATACAGCACCAGTCCGTTTCCAAGACAATACAGCACCAGTCAGTTTCCAAGACATACAGTACCAGTCAGTTTCCAAGACATACAGTACCAGTCCGTTTCCAAGACATACAGCACCAGTCCGTTTCCAAGACATACAGCACCAGTCCGTTTCCAAGACATACAGCACCAGTCCGTTTCCAAGACAATACAGCACCAGTCAGTTTCCAAGACATACAGTACCAGTCAGTTTCCAAGACATACAGTACCAGTCAGTTTCCAAGACATACAGTACCAGTCCGTTTCCAAGACATACAGTACCAGTCCGTTTCCAAGACATACAGTACCAGTCAGTTTCCAAGACATACAGCACCAGTCCGTTTCCAAGACATACAGTACCAGTCCGTTTCCAAGACATACAGCACCAGTCCGTTTCCAAGACATACAGTACCAGTCCGTTTCCAAGACATACAGTACCAGTCCGTTTCCAAGACATACAGTACCAGTCCGTTTCCAAGACATACAGCACCAGTCCGTTTCCAAGACATACAGCACCAGTCCGTTTCCAAGACATACAGCACCAGTCCGTTTCCAAGACATACAGCACCAGTCCGTTTCCAAGACATACAGCACCAGTCCGTTTCCAAGACAATACAGCACCAGTCAGTTTCCAAGACATACAGTACCAGTCAGTTTCCAAGACATACAGTACCAGTCCGTTTCCAAGACATACAGCACCAGTCCGTTTCCAAGACATACAGCACCAGTCCGTTTCCAAGACATACAGCACCAGTCCGTTTCCAAGACAATACAGCACCAGTCAGTTTCCAAGACATACAGTACCAGTCAGTTTCCAAGACATACAGTACCAGTCAGTTTCCAAGACATACAGTACCAGTCCGTTTCCAAGACATACAGTACCAGTCCGTTTCCAAGACATACAGTACCAGTCCGTTTCCAAGACATACAGTACCAGTCCGTTTCCAAGACATACAGTACCAGTCCGTTTCCAAGACCAGTCCGTTTCCAAGACATACAGTACCAGTCAGTTTCCAAGACATACAGTCCGTTTCCAAGACATACAGCACCAGTCCGTTTCCAAGACATACAGCACCAGTCCGTTTCCAAGACATACAGCACCAGTCCTATTTTTCCAAGACATACAGCACCAGTCAGTTTCCAAGACATACAGTACCAGTCAGTTTCCAAGACATACAGCACCAGCTACTTTCCAAGACATACAGTACCAGTCAGTTTCCAAGACATACAGCACCAGTCCGTTTCAAGACATACAGCACCAGTCCGTTTCCAAGACATACAGCACCAGTCCGTTTTTTGGACATACAGTACCAGTCCGTTTCCAAGACATACAGTACCAGTCCGTTTCCAAGACATACAGTACCAGTCCGTTTCCAAGACATACAGTACCAGTCAGTTTCCAAGACATACAGCACCAGTCCGTTTCCAAGACATACAGCACCAGTCAGTTTCCAAGACAACCAGTCCGTTTCAAGACATACAGCACCAGTCCGTTTCCAAGACATACAGACCAGTCCGTTTCAGTACCAGTCAGTTTCCAAGACATACAGCACCAGTCCGTTTCCAAGA